>NC_142521.1:27297595-27517595 GCF_964205215.1 Stylophora pistillata | reverse complement strand
TGAGGCAGACAAATCTTTGTTTAGAAATGATTTTCCTAGATGTAACAGTATGGTTAGTCATTAATATGGCCCTATTGAATCATCTGCGCCTCAAATGGCATATTCAAATTCGATTCCTTGAAAAGGCATTCATGAACATGAAATGAAAGCATCTGCATGGGATATTTTTTAAAAGACAACGAAACAGTACAAAGCGATAAAAAAGGCCGGAAAAAAGCCTGCAAGGTAAGATCCTTATGAAAGGAAAAATTCAGGTTACTTAGTCTAAGGTTTCAAATGAATTCTTATGTCAGAGAGGAATGTGCAGTGCGTCACAAAAGCGAAAACGAAGGAGTAGAGAAGACAAAAAGATAGAAAATTTGGTAATGTGTTCACAATTGTTATCTCTAGCACAGCGTTTGGCTAGTTTGTGCGGCTGAAATGCCTTAATCTGTCGTAAGACGAGCAAGTCAGTTTTCCTTCGTTGCAATGTAAACCCATTCATCGTCTTAAGCTAGTTCAGTTCGATTTTATAAGGAGTCAAATAATGGCCATTCAAATTTAATCTCGGAAAATCTGGGTGGATTAACACCTGTTCGAAAATGAAACCCTTTTCTGTTGAAGACGCTTGATTACAAAAAAAAAAGGTTTGGCAAACATCACCAAAATACAACTGTAAAGAAAAACAATAGGGCCGAGGTTTTATAGGAAAATTCATTGCTTGACGAGGGAATTCCGCATTAAATTGCACTTAAAACCGATATCGCACGAATCGCGAGGCGATTCGTGCGATATCGGTTTTTCGCGTGAAATTTAACGTGGAATTCACTCTTCAGGCAGTGAATTTTTCTTGAATCGCATAATTGAATAAAAATAAGAAAACAAGAAATTAAAACGGCAATGTTATTGTTTGTTTTTATTCCGTACGCGCGCCCTTAAGAAAGCCATTTTAAAGTCAACTGTCAGAACTGTCATTGTTAAGGGAATGGAAAGCAAGGTAAGTCGCTCACGTTTGAACCGTCGACAATTTTAATTGTACCTCGTGAATTTTTCTTGAATCACATAGCTAAAGCCACCAAATCACTGGGCGAAACCAGATGTTTTGTATTTTTGTGCGCCACGCCAGTGCGCAAACAATGGAAACCCTTTCAAAGTCAGGTGTCAATATCTAGCGAATAGAGGGAACAAGATATTTTTAGAATGAAAACCACTTTTATTTCAAACTCGTGGAGAAAGCAGTGCCTCACATTTTACAATCTTCAGCAAAAAAACTAAAAGTACACAATACGGAGTTATTTAAGACAGAGATTTGCCTGCTACCACTCAACGTGGCAAAATGTGGCGCCGACAGTCAACAACTGAATGGTTAAATCCTCAAGCGAAATGAAAATTTCAAGCGTTCTGGTATCAAAGCAAGATCTACAAAAAACCGGTAAGTGCTTTACAGTTATGAAAAAAAGTGTATTCAAAATATAATGATTAAGATTGGAATTTCTCGGTAAACTCTGACGAAAAAAAGTTCAGTTAAAAGTCACAATTTTAACTGTTTTTCTTTCATTGCAGGGAGTCGCTCGTTGGTGTCAATGCTGGACTGAAAGTTTATGGAAATATTTACTGGAGAATTATTGGAAGTTACTCCAGTAAACATTCCGCCAACTGCTCCTGCCATCAGGTAACTAGAACGACTGGCATTGCTGTCAAGGTCACTAGTAGCTGCTGTGTTGCTTGGCGTGGCTGAGCTATTGAGAACAATCTCCCGTAAAGCATGACTTGAATAGCCGTTGGTAGTTGTCGTGGTTGGCGTGGGTTGAAACCGGCCAACTTATTCGACATTCGCCGCTGTTTTTCCAGAGGATTATGGCTGTAGCTGGATATGGATTCCGGATTGGAGTGGCCAGTGAGCTCTGATATCTCCACTGGGTCGAAATCATCACGGAGCGCTTGGATGACTGTTTTGCGACCACTCGAATTTGTGAATTTTCCATCTAGTGTTTTTTGAAACCATGTTGTATCTAAAAGAGGCCAGCTCGTCGTCTGTATAGGCTACAATGGTTTGGATTTCCGGAAAAGATGCTTGACCTTTTTCGGCATTGATACCTGTTTTGGTTTTCTTTCGTAACGCTTGTTTGGTTTTCTTCGGCAAGAACTGTCGTTTGGCTTTCTTCCCTCCTTTGACGCAACGCTCTCATTAAGTCATTAGCCGAGGCAACTGGAAACAACTTTCAGTAGAATAGGAAATATGTGGCCGTGGAGGTGCCTAATCTCCTCTTCATTAATGTAACTTTCAACAGAGAGACAAGTCAAAAGTGTTGAAATTTTTCTCATGATTTAACTTATTTTGTTTTATATTTAAACGTGAAGGAAACAGATGTACTAGAGGTAAATACCAGCATCTAACTTCATTAACTAAAAAGAAAAAACCTGAAGATACGAGGGTCGTTCTAGGAGAAATGTTTCCATAAATGAGAGATCGAGATCTCAATTTGAGTGATGCTTCCTTGCAACGTACCAGTGGCTGCAAATAGACGACGATAATCATGTGCTTTTAATTTCAAGAATAAGTTGAGAGTTACTTTTAGTTTAGGAAATTCGTAACAGCAAGATGACCGTGTGTTTACAAAGCACTTGACAGCGGGGAGATTTTTCATCAATAGAATGGTACACCGCTATTTAATGTTTAATCAAAATATGATCATCAGAGAACAGCGTGGTATTTACTATTGAGAAATGTTGCACAAAACTTATCTTGCTGAGGAAGTTCATGTTGTTCTTCCTCTGTAATTAACCTAATATCATTTCATTAAGTTAAAGGATATTCGCAGTGGCATCTGTTTATTTATCATGTAAATCTACTGTCAACATCGGGACAAGGGAGTTTAGACCTAAAAATGCCCTTTTTCAGAATTTTTTTAATCTTATGAAAATGGAGATTTTATAATGAAATATCCAAGACAGCAGAAAAAAACACCATACTGTTGAAATAATAGAGAAACATGATCGTTTTGACAAAAACTGCTACATTTTCTCGTACGTTTGGCTTGTTCACTCCTGAGGTAAAAGGTCTAGCGGCCTCTGTAACAGGTGAACTTCTTGGAACTCATTCTTGATCAAATCCTATGATATCCTGAACCACCCTGGCAAAGAAAGCAACTTCACTACAGTCAGTTTGAAAAGCGATGCAAGGATTTTTAGCCTTTCAAGTCGCGGCAGCTCATTTTCTGGCTATTACAAAACTTACATCGAAAAGCCAAGGGGTGCCTTCATGGTGGGGGTCTTTTTTGAAGCGAAAAGCGTTTTTAAAAAATTCATCACTCCATGCTGACAGTCATGCCATAGGGACGTCACTGCTAAAGTTGAGGAGCTTCACACTACCAAAAGAACTTCAAATTCCTTACTTGGCTACGATTAGTCTAGTTTGAGTTACCCAAGCTAGTAAAACCGAGGTGCGGAAGTGAGTTAAGATCACAAACCCTTGGACCACAATCCCTGAAGCCATGAACTCTCTACACGACGAGATTCGAACCACCAAAAATTATACGCTCTACTGCCCGTAGCTATCTAATAGCAGTTCGATACCAGATTCACGTCTGGATGCGACCGGGAACGAGTTCCCACTCAGCTCCTCTCCAGCAGACTCCGTTAGTGAGATATATCTCACATTCCTCTGCAAAAGTTGAACCTTAAGATTTTCATCTTGTCTTTTTGAAACCAAGTATGTTTTTATTTCAGCGGTCGAAAATCAGGAAAGCCAATTGCCCCCCTGGTGAGCGTGCGGCTCCATTCTTCCATCAAGCTATCCATCCATCCTTCCATTCTTTCATTTACTCATTTATTTGTGCACTCATTCATTTATGCTTTGTCTCATTTACTCGTTCATTTATCTATTTATTCATTTATTTCTTCAGCCCTTAGTCTTTCCATTCACAAAACCGGTCATCTAATTATTAACCTAGCAACCTCTTCATCGATCCATTTACCAATCTAACTCTTTCATCCATTTATGAACCCTTCGACCCATAGGTTTTTCTGCGCTTTTCTTTCTACATCTTTTTGTTTCGGCCGACTGTCTTCACATTGGCCGAAGAAAGGAGGCAACAACACGTTATATTGTGAAGAATAATTAAATAACGCGTTATCTTTTTCACTCACCTAAACTAACTTCTCTTTTCTTTCCACAGTAATAACGTTTGCAATGATACCTTTGGTTCCCACCACATCGTTTCTCTTTATTTGCATGTTTATGAGGAAGCATCAGAGTACCTCTGCTACAGGTTGGCTTATTTATTGAGTTACCCTCAGTTTCTACCGATAACATTTAAGTTATTTTGTCATTGCATTCAAACGAAAACTCGCTCGCGGTGTTGAGCCACATACGTGGACGTGTTATCTGTAGAGTAAACTCATGACCAAGAGCTTCTAAAACAAGTCTGGGAATCGAAACTGAAGTAAAAAACACTTAAGGGAGAGCAATCTAAAGAATGGTGCCAAGACTTTATGATTTTACACAGAAGAAAAAGATTCGCAAAATTCAAAACTTTAAAAAATCAACACAAAGTCATGCGGTTTTTACCTAATTAGATCTGCAAAGTTTTGTGTTTCTTTCGGAGGTCACCGGAAACCTGAAACTATGCTATAAAAACCAAGACTTTTTGTAAGTAATATTCTATTCTACTATTTAAAAAGTATGTGGTTATCGTTCGAAATTTGCTTTGTAAGTTTTTAAATCGTCCCACTTTAACTGTCATTGCGGTCCATCAGAATAGAGGCAACTTCAGTTGCTAAAAACGGTATCTGATACGTTTTATTTGATTAAAAAGTTAGCAGTACTTTCCACCCCACGAGTTTGAGCTCTGTGAATTAGATTCCCCTCCGCCAGTAAATATATTCTTCCGATATGTCTGCGTCGCGAGAAGCAGTGTAATATATGCAAATTTGTGTGCTATTTTTTGAATGGAACAAAAATTGACCAACAGAAAAGGTTGAAATGAGGTTAAAACTAATCTCAAGTTTGTTCTATTTCATTGTTGAAATAAAAAAAAAATTTTTTTAAAGTCAAAGCGTTTGCGATACCTGCAAAGTAATTTTGAGTACAAAAGCAAATGTTGAAAATGGAGAACAATTTGCCAAACTGTTTCTTGGGGCTTAGCTCTCTACTCCTCACAAAGCCCGAGAAAAAAAAAAAAGCAAAATAACTAAGAACTTCAGCACTTTGCCTGCCTTGACGATAGTGAGCTGGACGACCTCGTCGAGAGAGCTCATTTTAAAAAAATGTGCAGCAAACATTTTCCAAGTAAATTTTCGCACTTAAGAACGGCTTTTATTTCTTTATAAGACATTCTTTATCATATTTATTTACGACGACACACTCTAAACTATGTGCTACAGTCTATTTTTCTCAAAGGAAACATCACGCAGCCTGCCAGTTCCAGTGTTTTCGCTTTGAAAGTTTTTATAAAATGTGATTTTCTCAGGGCGTTTTCGGCGTAAGTAACTACTTTCACATTGGCAATGATTTTCGCTAACTTTTTCAAAACCTCACAAAACATTATGAGCAATTTAACTTTTCAACTATGTTCACGGGCTGTCAAATCGGGCAAGTTTTCGACACTTTCAAAAGCAATCAACCACAGTGACACGCATTTTCAGCTTAATGAAACTCCTCGTTTGAAGTCGTTTCCTTGAGGAATCGTATATCTTAAACGTTTCGGCATTTCAAATTTACCAGGTTTTAAAGCTGAAATTGTTTTATGCACTTGGTGCTGACCCTTGCCACAATATCACCTTGACTCCGAGTTTTATAACGCGAATTTAGATTAGTTTATAAGATGTCAGATGCGCAATTTGATTGGTTGGTAGAAAACACTATTGTCCAAGACATTTACCGGTATTGGGAAAATCTATTTCAATCAAGAGGAAAAAATATTTTCTTTTATTTGCCATCTTATGGGCGAGAAATATTCTATAAAAGCAATAGAGAACTTGTCCCGTGATTACTTACTCTCATCTAAGCAAGTTATGCAACCCCCCGACTGGGTCTCGGGAGTGCATAACTTTCTCGAATTCTCCTAACTCCCCCTTGGATTAAGATGAGGAAATAAACACACAAAAAGTTCACTTTTGCTTTATGATTATACAAGTAAACATTGCAGCTCAACGCATAACAATGCAATTAATTTTAACAACTAATGTCCACACGCTTCTGTTTTTCATACTTTACCTTCTTGTTTAAACTTCATCAGTAGAATTTAAAAGATTTCCAAAGGACTATTTGTTATTCTTATAGATTGTGGTTCCCCGAGAAACAACTCGCTACAGAGTCCTGGATACCCAAACTTGTATCCAAATGATATGGGTTGTGTATATCAGATTGCCATTCCTCACGGAATGGCTATGAAGATTTATTTCGAATATTTTGAGCTGGACGATTCGTTCGGATGCATGTGAGTGGTGTCTAAATTCTTCTGGTGCACTGACGTACGTAGTGGATGTTACTTTATTTAAGACCACTTGACTAATTCATGTTTAGAGGAGCTGTATCAAACAGGTGCCAATCATTCCTTCGGCAAACAAGTAAGTTTGTTCCCTCCGAATCTCAACATTTTCCTAGGCAATCGTCCATAGGCTGTTGAAGGCCCAGATGCAATAACTTTCCTAAATGTAATAAAGTCCTAAATGTAATACCATTTGGTCCTAAAGGTAATAAAATTTGGTTCTAAATGTAATATAGTCCTAAATGTAATAATATTCGGTCCAAAATGTAATAACCTTTCAATGCAATAGTTTGACTGCACTTGTGCATCCACGTTGAGATGTTAAAGTAACAACTGTTGCATCAGAGAATCCTCTGACCAAACTTCATGGCGCGTTGCGGGCTCGCTCGCTGATTCTAATCAGTGGCTTTTTATTTGCTTGAGACGTAGGTCGAGAAGCTTTGACTGCAAACCTTCATACTGATTTGCTTTTGCCATAAAATTGACAGATGTCAAAACAATAGACGCTGACCAATCCGGCCATCTTGACCGAACAGGCTTGGTCAAGAGATTTTATATTTTTTTGGCTTAGTTGATAAAGGATTTATCACAACGCAAAAAGATTTCGCTTTAACAAGAATCAAGAATAACTTGTGTATTTTGAGAGTCTAGAAAGAGAGCTGTGTTTGTAGCACATTAAACCCAAAAGGGTGGTTTAATTTTTTCTTTGTTTTGACTATCTTCTGCCACTTTTTGCCACTTCGTCGCCGACATTGTCCAAAAGTTACGAACAAGCACACAAGCGGGTAAGTCATGCTGTTTTAGAAGCGCAGAGGCGTATTTCATCAAGCTCAACACGGAATGATAGAGTACTTGAATAAGCTTTGCGTTTGAAAAGTCTCTAGTTTTTCTTTTCCCTACTTTTAATTCTTTTTATAGATTTCCATAAACATTTCAATATTCTTTCACTTATTTTGCAACAGCGGTTGATTCTTTATGTTTTCGTTTAAAATTTTTCGATAGGAATTTGTGCGCGGCTGGTCAGATCGATCGCCCCGCGCATGCCTAACGTTTGACCACTGGTTTCAGATGTTGCAGAGCCAGAATGCTTGGCTCTGAAAGCGAAGTGTTCAGTGAAATCAGATCGAATTGTGGCTCCTAAAAACATGCAACTTATGTCAAATGAAAATTAGAAAACAAACTGCTCAAGGTTTGTGTTTTATCAATGAACGACAGCCGAATTCACAGGAACATAAAGATTGCTCGGGCTCAATGACAACCGTAAAACTCGGCTGCTGTTACTGATGTGGCCTTCCACTCAACGAATCGAAAAGGATGTCAGAGCAAGCTCTTAGTTTTTCACTTGATAGTGGAGTATGTTTTTTCCCAGGCTTTCTTCAATGCGATATCCGGAGATCGCTAAGATGAACCAGCCGCAATGGGCCACAGCATGATCACTGTCACTCTGATGCCATCATGATTTACATGAATTTTAACAGTTTTGCCAGTTTGGTTAAATTTGTCATCATTCCTGTTTTGTTCTGTTCTGATTTTGAACGCGAAACTGTATTTACGTAAGAGTGTAGGCTGTGTTCGAGTTTTATTACCGTGTGTAAAGTTTACAATCCAACTGACTGAGCGTGAAAACCCTCAAACCTTGGGCAGTCCATTTCGTTTTCTCTTTGCTGATTTTTCGTCTCTACTCACATTATAATAACGTCAATCATGGTGCTTAGTATGTGTACAAATTTTTATTTGGTTTTTCTGTTGCTATCTGCTAATGTCACAGCGGATTTGGAAACCCTCTTCGCACGTTTGGTCCACCCCTACCAAACTTTCCTTTTAAGTATCGTTTGTATCATATAAGGTAACTAAATCTATTTGCAAGCTTTTCGTCGATGTTCTTTTCAACCACAACAAAACAATCCTCAAAAATGATAAAGAAGAGTATATGGAAGTATTCAATGCCAATAAACTACTGCATTTGAACCACTGAAATTATCACAATAAGTCCTTACTTCTTATGATGCGAATCAACTCTGATCTGACGAATTTTCATAACAATAGTGGAGACTAATACGTCCAGTCACAAAAAAATAACTTATTCTGATTTTCTAATTAAAGTAAATTAAACAGACGGCAGGCTGCAGCTCCACCACAAGGGTCCTGTCCGCGATCAAGGTTTAATAACATTCACCCAGTGTATTTCCATGGATGACGCAAGCTTCTTGCTGGATGAACTATCGTAGACCTATAAATGCTCGCTAATCGACGTTGAACAAAGACCATGATTTTTCAAGCGTGGTGAATTTGGACAGATTCTTCACAAACAGCGGAAAGGGATGTTTGGCACAGCAGCGTATCTTGCCAGCCACCAATGTTCCGAACTTGCTTCTGTAAAATGTTTTGTGATTCTTCAATAACGTTGTAAAGGCGACCGTTACTCAGAATGATATTACGGTCTTTTTCAAGGAGATTATCCTTGACAAACTTGGTAAGTTTTGTCGAAGTGTTTTTGTCCTCCTCATCGGTACCAGATCTCAAAAGCATATCTCCGGAAGTGTTGGGTGTAACTATAACGGATGATAGCAGATATTCAATCTTGAGCTGTAAAATAGTGTTTTCAGCTCAGTACCGTCTTTGTTTCGGAGCACGCAGAGACCCTTTGTCAACGCCTTGCTGATGTAATAAGGACCTGACTACGCCCGCTCCAGTGTGCCTCCTTTTCTTGCTTCATTCCGTAAGTTCCTCAGCAACACGCCGTCGCCCTTCTTGAATCTTGATGGCCGGTCCTTTGCATCGTATGACCTCTTTTGTAGCACTTGTGCTTGGTTAACGTTCTGCATTGCCTGAGCCTTCATCTGGTCGCGAATTTTCATCTTGACGCAGACTTGCTCATCAAAATAGAAAGCGAGTTAGTACTGTGGGACTTTGATCGGATTTCCATCTCGATGGGTAGCACGGGTGCACGGCCAAACATCAACTCGAACGGTGTAAATTTATTGTCGTTTTTACTGATTCGATAGGCGAACAGAATGGACTTGGTGTCTACATCTCAGTCATCTTGGTTGTCGATCACGAAATACACTAGAGCTCTCGTTTGCGTCGTATTCATTCTTTCGTCAAGACCATCGAACTCTGGGTGGTACGCCGTACTGATCCTGTGGTCCGTGCTACACAACTGAAATAGCTCCTCGTTAATCCTGTTAATGAATTCTCGGCCCTTGTCAGACATCGCAATTTTCGCCACTCCGCATCTGGTTATCAGGTCGCACAGGAAATCCGTCACACCAAGAGGACCGATAAATATTTGTCTATTAAAGAAACAAATCAGAAATGAGCATGTTGAATTACTGTCTTTGATAGATTGACCATGAACGGTGTAAATAATTAAAAAAATAGCACGCAGTAAGTATCCTAAGGCTAGCTTAAATCTCGGTACTCTACAATTAATGTCGGATATGACATACCTGCAGCCGATTTGCTTTTAAGAGGAGCTGCCCCTAGCCATTTGCTGACATAGCAAGTACAGGTGATCAAGTACTTATTGGTACGGGACGTTTCGGGCAGAGGTCCTACCAGATCAATACCAATACGATACCACACAGTGTTTACTTTAATCCGGTGTAGCTGGGCAGAGGGCTATTCAAATTTCTTGGAAGTACGCTGGCAAACATCGCAACGCTAGACAATTTTATGAACGATGTATATAATTAAAAAAATAGCACGTAGTAAGTATCCTGGCTTAAATCTCGGTACTTTAGGTATTCGGTACTCGCAGCCCTCCAACAATCGAGCCCAATTGCACCGAGATGTAACCCGGAAGAAGAACAGGAACACGACAGTTAATAACGATAAATTAAATTGTAACCACAATTTAAATGTTTCAGAGAAGCAACACTGAATTTAGTACAAACATTTTTTTCTCGTCACGGCCAAAGTGCTCAGCAAGTTTGTCAGAGTGACAAGCTTTCAGTATCTGCTGCCGCTATTTACATCGTGCACGATGCAAAACGTGTCCTTTCATTCACAACACTGATAAACTATCGGGACCTAAACGATCCATTAAGATCACCGATCACTTCACGTGCACCTCCGCCAATGTAATCTATTGCATAACTTGCACTTATTGTAAAAAGATATACATCGGCGAAACTGGCAGAAGACTGGGTGACCGATTCCGAGAACACCGTAGAGACGTGGAAAGGAATGACAAGGACACATCGAAACCAGTCGCTTGACATTTTAATTTAGCTAGTCATTCTAAGCAACATATGGCAATCTGCGGTCTTTCCTTACACTTAGGTTTCAAACCGGCAGTCTAAATCCCACAGGGATCAACGAACGCTTTTCATTCCACTAATTTATTCTTGTTTTTCTCGTTGCCATGTTCCCACCAATAACGTAGCTCCATTTTCTGCCTTTAAAAGCATACACAACCCACAATTCCTCTATTCGCTCCAACGAAGGGCTAACGCTCGAAACGTCAGCTTTTGTAATCGTTACGGTGGCCAATTTACCATTTCAACTTTGTTGATATGTCCAAATTATTTCGTTACTCCCACCGACGCAGCCCCAAACAGTTTCTTTCGAAACTATCAGCCTTTATTCATCAGTAATTTGTTGGTCGTCAAAGATTTCGCGATTTTCTATAAATTTCGAGGCTTACGGTATTCCGCGAAACGAAACGAAACGAAATGAAACGAAAATAAACGAAACATTAATCGATAAGGAAATCATCGTTCACCGAGTTAACGATACCAATAAGATTTATTCCTTCTCTTCGAAACCTGTCCTCGCTAGATGCCTTGTTTCGCAAAATACCAATAACGGCCGATTAGTAATCGACGAAACAACGTTCGCAGACAATTTCTTTAGGCGCTCTGCTCCCGAAAATTATCTTGTAAGATAAAGCAAAGACAGGCTTATAGACGCGACAAGAAATTATTCCCTCTCTTCGAAAACTTTTCTCCCTAGATGCCTTGCTTCGCAAAATACCAATAACGGCCCATTGGTAATCGACGAAACAAGGTTTGCAGACAATTTCTTTAGGCGCTCTGCTTACGAAAATTATCTTGCTAGACAAAGCAAAGACAGGCTTACAGGACGTGAAAAGAAATTATTTCTTCTCTTCGAAAGCTGTTCTCACTAGATGCCTTGTTTCGCAAAATACCATAGTTAGTAGTTAGTCCCCTCTACTAACTATGCAAAATACCAATAGGGCCGATTGATAATCGACGAAACAAGATTCGCTAACTAATAGACTATATTTACAGGCGCTCTGCTTCCGAAAATTATCTTGATACAGACTTTGTTAGGGAAATAGGTGGCTAATTCGTATCAAAGAGGAAAACAAAAAATCTACCCTTTGCCTCTTGATGGTGTTCGTAATAATGCAAAATGGCGGGAAATAGTATGCAATGCAAATGGCTGCGTAACAATATGTTTCGAAGAGAAGGCAAATTTTTCGTGTCATTTCTAAGGCTATATTTGCTTTCTGTAGCAAGATGATTTTACGTATGATACACGATCCTTCGCAGCAAATAGCGCTATTTATGCAATAGCGAAAATCAGACCTGAAAAAAATCAGGCCTGTACGGGATTCGAACCACTGAACCTCTGCGATACTAGTGCAGCGCTCTACCAATTGAGCTAAGAAGCCAACTGATTTTCGCTATTGCTTAAATGCTGTGATTTGCTGCACTCTCCCTTTGCAAAAACTGCCAAGCATCAAGAGAGTTTCAGAATAAACTTTGCTCGGACCTACAACCGCCTTCCGAGAAACATTAGACAAGTAAAGACGCCCAGCGAATTTAAAGTCAAACTAAAGCGCCATCTTAACAGTAACGCTTGCGGCAATGATCATGCCTTTGAAACTTAATTCATGAATGTCTGGTTTTTGTGGTTTAATTTCTTTGTTTTATGTTGTGTCAGGCCCCCATTTATATTTAGGCTAGCACTGTTAGATTGGATGCCCTGAATAAATATAAGAATAAATTAAAAAAAGGTACTCAGCTCAATGTTTAACGCCAAAGTACTCGGTTAGGTTTAATTGAATCAAATCATTTTAATTCAAGGTCCTCCCAGCATATCGATGCCAGTTTTTGTGAGAGCCTTTCCAGGTGATGAAGTGGAGTGCTCAGGGACAGGAAGCCTTCCTATATACACTACGATACTGAGTTGCTCAAGAGTTCTGGTGAACACAACAAGCACAGCAACCGCGCGGATCACGGAGGAAGGAAACTACACTTGCGTAGCTAGCAGCAAGTATGGGACTGACTTGCAAGTATTCACTGTGATATTCCCAGGTAGGCCTCAAACTGATAATTAAAACGTTTTAATTTTCTCCCATTCAGTTAAGAGATTGCCTGGGAAAACCACTTAATCAGTGACCGTTTTGTTCAGAGAGGAAAAAAAATTAATGATAATATAAATGTTGTACAGCGGCCGGGCGATATTTTTTGCAAGTATCTATCTTCGCATTCCCTTCAAACCTCCTGATCCAACCATGCTGCTAAACTTCAGAGGGATTTCTCGGTAAGAGGGTTTGTAAACTTAGTGAGATTTTCTAAAATTAAAGGTGTTCATATGCGTGTCAAGTTCTCTGCTACCATTTGTCTGTAACGTTAAAAAGACCGTATGAGAAGTATGATTTACCAGGAGAGTTCGGCGGCCAAGGAGGATACATGCATGAAAACATATTTCCCAGGTTATTTTTAGCAGTTTCTTTTGTGGTTGCGGGCCAGGCGTTTGGCTAGACGATTAGGATTTTATCATTGAGTTGCGTGTCTCTTCAGGCCTTGAAGCGGTTAATGTCGAAGGGATATAGTTGAATATGCGGTTCCGAAATCACGTAGTATTCTCATGGGTAATTTCTACAAACCCAACCGTACGTCGAAATGAAACAAGGGGGAGGGGGGGCGGAGTTTGTAAACTGTTGTGCTGCGTCGGTGGGGAAGTTGAGCAAGATAGTTAAGTTCAACTCAGTTGATAATGTTACTTGACCTCCGTAAAGAATTTCTAAGCTGATGTTGAAGATATTACTTTCGTCAGCTAAATAACTGCATTTGCTCGCCACTCTTCGCTTGGCTTTGGTTTGAACTGCTATTTATTGGGGGTGTTGTACCCTCAAAAAATATAGAAAATGCGAATGCGAGAATTCATTTTCTATTATCTGCTCGGTTTTCTGTTTGTTTGTTTGTTTGTTTGTTTATTTGTTTTTTTTTTTTTTTTTAAGATTGCGGACCCACATGTTCTTTCAGGATTACACAGTTTGAAGGAAGGCTTGCTACCTGCGACAATGTGATAGACGTAAATCTTACAGAATGCCTTCCAGCAACGACTGAAACCCTGTAACATAATTTCACGAGATTTCTGCCACAAATGATACTTGTTTTTTTTTTTTTCTTAATATTCTTCGCAATCGGGAATTCGGATTTTCCCTACTTTATTAATTTTGATTCTTCCTCATTTATTTGTAAAAGCCTTGTGCGTAAACGAAAATGTTCTGTTACACCATAAGCCGAAAAATGATTTCTTTTGCTTTTATGACATAACTCTAAACTACGTTTGACTGTGTCGCGCGAACTCAAGGATCAGATTCTCTTCGTGGATTTAAAATTGAGAAAGGTTACAAGTGTAATACGCTTGTACCCGTGGCATGCTTGTAGCGATCTGTCCAGCTTCGTGGCTTGATTGAAGTGCGTTGTGCATCTCAGGTGTCTTACAAAACGTCTGCTGGAATTGTTTATGTTGGGAACTTTTGATCTGTTTTACGATTCGATGTCTAGTTATTCCAACTCGACTACCAGCAATTCTACTGACGAAGAGATACTTTAAAACTCCATCGGAGCGCGGTCTGCCCTCTCGAATGTTAGTTAGACTCCCGGTAATCTTTAAAATGAAGAATATGAGCGATTTCTCAAATCCAAAAGAGAAAAATGATTGGAAAGTAAGTGAAAAATAAACATAGGTCTTACTTTTGAAAATGGATAAAAAGAGAGCTATATCTATTTAAGCAATAAACCAGACTTTCTATCGGTTGAACGATTGATAAACCACGCAAGATGTTGATTTATTAGCCGGTAAACTGGTAGAAAGTGTGCTTTATTGCTTTTATGACATAAACATGAATGAAGTTTGTCAGAGAGAATGATGAATTCAATCTAATTTTTCTGATCAAGTAGCTGATTCTCATGAAAACCGACAAAAAGTACGATAAACCAATCAAAGCACCGGAAAATGAATGAACTGTTAGACAGAAGATCGAAGACTGTAATTAATTTATCGCTGAATGAAAGCAATGGCGCGGACAAACTGAGCAGAAATTGTAATAAAAACTAACGAGAAATGGCGATATGCAAGATAAAGAGACAACCTATAAAGTGTGACTGAAGAATTATTCAATTTAGACAGAGAACCCGCGATTTTTGTGGTCAGAGGTGGCCTAGCACTACGCTTACGATCTGATCAAGATAATCTATACGGAATGTTTTTCAAGTTTCGAACCAAGCAGGCACTTTTGATGCTTTCCGAAGGTTTTACAGAGAAATAAGGGTCAGTTGTAGAATTTGAACTGTTATTTCGATTATGAGAACTAAATCTTAGATTGTTTAATAACATTGTTGGACCACACGCGAGAATGCGGCAAAATCAGAATACAACAACATAATTTTGGCGCTCAAAAATTCCTCTTCGTTTCCTCCAAACCAAGGGCTTTTAATAAGCTAAAATCTAAGAATTCGCCTTGTGAGGCGCATTCGACAGAACAGGAAAATTTTTCCGTTTCTATGGGTATACAGGCAAATATACAATAAATTTTTGACCAATCAGAGCGCGCGTTGTGTTTAAGTCACGCCATGAATAGAGATTATTCCATGAAAGTGCACCCGAAGGATTTTTTATCCACGAGTTGCGATGCATCAGAAGCGAACGAGTTAGCACAGCGACCAAGTGAGTTTTTTGATGCGTCGCAAAAGGGGAATTAAAATCATCTAAACACTTTCCATGGTATAATGTTTTCATTTCATTCATAGCACTCTACTCTACACTCCAGTAAACTGTTTTAAGAAACAATCGACATCTGCTCTCGCGCTCGCGAGTGAGGTACTTCAAATGATTGTTAATTGTATGTGTGCAAATCGATCGGCAGTTTGGTTACCAACCGCCTTAAACTGGGTACAAATCGACTGTATTTGGGTACGAAACCACCGTGGGTACGAAACAACTGGATACCAGAAACCCCGTGTTGGAAGAATCTAGATACCTAAGAGCGCGAATCAACATCTGATCGATTTGTTCATAACAGTGGTTCTGACTGACGGATCGACAAACGATTAATTACGGACAATGCCTCTCGCCTTGAATGGAAACAGAGTTGTCTCCTCGGTGGCAAACTTTTCTTATCATTCCCTTCATGTCCATTTTTCCAGAAGTAGTATTCGCCAAGCTCATTGCGCTGTTTAATCTTTACGAAAAAAGTTTGACATAACTTAGTATTTCCTACAAACACTTTCTGTGCTAGCGTATGCTGGCGGCTTTTCCTTCTTCCGCCAAAAGGAAGATGAGTAAATTGAGGTAAACTCACGGGACGACAGAAGGCAAAAGAGAACAAAAGTATTCATAGTCAGGGAAGGGGGAAGAAAGGTTGGAAGCCTGCTGCTGAGACTCCAAGAGTGTACCAAACGCCCCTAACTGCTCCAATCTCTTCGGGCCCACGTTCTTCAACCCTCACTCTAAATGTGAAAGGAGAAATAAGTTGAGAAATTACCCACTTCCGGTGAATGAAATTCTCATTAACACAGACATGAACGAACAATTTGAATTACTAGAGCATGGTTGGCCTATTAAAATGCGTTTGATAGAATATGTTATCAAAGTCGAGAATCTAGGAAAAAGCAAAAGAATCCCCAAATGGATAGCTAGCGGGTGACAGTAGCTGATGTGCATGTTTTTAAACCTCTAAAAAAGCTCGCTGTGTAAACTTTCCGGGAACATGGATTTCCTCAGCGTCAAAGAAATCCTTTTCCTTGTCGATAAAATGGTTCGGAAATAACATAAGAAACTCTTTGTTAGACAAGTTTAAATATTTTTGAGAGCGAATTGACATCGAACTTATTTGTTCCTAAAAGTGGCTCTGATTGACTAAGGATATATTAAACACGATGCCTCCTACCTTGGACGGAAACGGACGGAAAAACTTTGGACTTGACGCCAAACCTTTCTTTTCCTTTCCTTCATGTTCATTTAACTCCGTGATACAATTTCTTTATGACATCTTTTTTACGTTTAATTGAAACTAGATAAAGTGTTTCTACATATATACTATTCGTTTTCTTACAAAACTGTACAACACTTATTTTCTTATTCATTTCCTTAACAAATCATGTACCAAACAAACGATAACCAGCTTGAATTGACTGCTGTTTTTGTCTGTTTCATATCAAAAATTACACTTTGGCGTGGAGCTTTACTTTTCCTTCTCGCTTAGCCGAGCTATTTGGTTTTCCGTAGGGGTCTAACTTCAAACGCCTTGAGCTCTCTGCCAGAAGGAGTATTTGCCAAGCTGACTAAAATGAAGTACCTGTATGTACAATTTGACATAACTTAGTATTTCCTACATAGAGTTTCTGTGTCATCGTACGAAGGCGTTTTTCATTCTTCTTTTTCTTATTGCGAAACTATTAAAGTTTCGTCAAAGTTTCGTGAGACAATTTCTTTGTCGCATTTTTTTAGTTGCTCTAGAACTAGATATAGTGTATGTGCACATACATTATCCATTTTCTGACGAAACTGTTGGCAGTACACATGGAGTACCTTTTGAAAGATAACATGCTTTAATGCACTGCTGTTTTTTCAACGTCTTTCATCACAAAATACTCATTAGTGTATAACTTCACTTGTCCTTCTGAGCTTAATTATTTGGTTTTCCATAAGGATTTATCCTCAAACGCCCAAAGCTCTCTTCCGGAAAAAGTTTTTGGAGCATATTTAAGTATATCTAAGCTGACTTAGCCGACAAACCTGTTCGTAAAAAGTTGATATTGCATTGTATTTCATACAGAGTTTGAGTGTCATCGCCGGTAAGCAGGCGTCTTTTCATTCTTCCTTTTTTCTCCGCACAAAACTGTGAAATATTTAGTTTCTAATTCATTTCGTTCTCGCATTGCCGCCTAGTTTTAATCATAATGGCATAATAAACCTATCAAGCAGAAAATCTGAAATTTGGATATTCTCCATGTACTGTGATGCGAGCGATGTGTTATCAAAGCCGAGACAAATTATTGCCACCTAAGAAATCAATTCAATAATCAACACAGGAAACCTTTTAAAATTGCGTTTGAAATATCATTAAGCAGAAAATCTGAGATTTTTGTGTTCTCCATGTACTTTGATGCGAAGGGTGTGTTATCATAGTCAAGAATAAAGGGAAAAGGCAAAGTATCCCCAAATAGACCGCTTGGCGGATGAAAATAGGTGATGTAAGGATTTAAAGGCTCGCCGTGTACACTTTTCGGTGAATATTACCTAAGCACTAAAGAAATTCCTGTACTTTATATGCAAATTAATCGAATGAAGTCTTACACTTCTGTAAAAAGTAAAATGTTTCATAAATCCGAGCTTTCGCCGATCAACGGCATCATCAGAGATAAGACAATATTCGGGAGCGCCGTATATATACTGTAAAAAGAGTGTGTGGTGAAGTGTGTGAAAGGCGTGACTATGTGTGAAAGCTGTAAAGATAAACTGTAAATGGAACATAATAAAGGCTGTAATGATGGAGCGTATAAACAAAGGGTGTAAAAGAGCGTTAAAACAAGATGCTAAAATAGGAGGTCTGCGAATTCATTACATTCTTCCCGGGAATTGAGTGTAGGTTTGTACTTTCTAATGAAAAATGCTTCTTATCATCTTGTCAAAACATACCCTTTAGTGTAAAGCTTTAATTTTCCTTCTTACTCAGCCGAATTTTTTTTCCCCACAGGATTCTACCTTTAAACAACCTAAGGTCTCTCCCACAAGGAAATTTCGCTAAGCTGAGTAATCTGGTTTACCTGTACGTAAACTTTGACATAACTTATTATTTCCTACAAAGGGTTTCTGTGTAAGCGTGTTCGGGCGTCACTTCTATCTTCTTTTTCTTTTAGAAAACTGTAAAGTGTTTCGTTTCCTAAATTCATTTAATTCACACATTGAGTACCTTTCAAACAATAACAAACTTAAATGCACTGCTGATTTTGTCTCATTCTCATCATCAAATACTATTTAGTGTAAAACCTTGCTGTTCTTTTTTGCTTAGCCTAGTTATTTGGTTTTCCATAGGGATTTATCTTCAAACGTCATTAGCTCTCTTCCAGTAGGAGTATTCTCCATGTTGACTAACCTGTTTACACTGTACATAGGAATTTGGCATGATTTAGTACTTCGTACAAAGAGTTTCTGTGTAAGCGTGCGCGAGAATCATTTAATTTTTCTTTTTCTTTTAGAAAACTGTAAATGTTTAGTTTCTTAGTCATTTCCCTAAAGTAGTACACCGCTTTTAAGTTTAAAGCCGTTTACTTTCTAACCATTTTCACTGCATTCCGCAGTAGGGTATGACTAGAACGGAACATTTGCGAACCATGCGAGTAGTCCACCCAATAAACCCCACCCATCCCACTCCACCCCACCCCACCCCAGGGGAGGACATCCATCACACAGTAATCTCGTGCGTGGGGAAATTAACGTCTCCTACCCCTAACCCTGTAGGAGACGGGACCTCCATTTATTCGTCCCTATCCGAGAAGACTAGAATTACTTGATGTTAGAGAAAGGTAGCATATTCTTCTCGATTATTTTAAGACCTTGAGTGTTGGCCAGACCTTGAACCCTCGACCTCCCGTACAACAGTCCAGCGCTCTATCCATTGAGCTAACCGGGAGGCGATTTACCCAGGTCCGTTAACCGAAAAGAAGTAACACATTAAATTAAACACCCGCTATATATGTATGTGTGTTGTAGTTCAATTTTATCCTTGGTTCAAATTTTATTTTCCTTTGTTTCAAACTCATTATCATACATGAACATGACCGAGAACAAAGGAAAATAAAATTTGAACCAAGTATAAAATTGAACTACAACATATGCATGCAAATCCCGAGCGTATTACATCACTTGCATTAATATTCACAAGTTGACATCGCTATACAATACACTTAACACATCAAAGACTTTTCAAACAATACCAAGCTTAAATGTACAGCTGTTTTTGTCTGATTCTTATCACAAATACTCTTTAATGTGAAGCTTTACTGTTCTTTTTTGCTATGCCTAGTCATTTGGTTTTCCATAGGGATCTATCTTCAAACGCCTTAAGCTCTCTGCCAGAAGGAGTATTCGCCAAGCTGAATAATCTGGCTTACCTGTACATACAATTTGTCATAACTTAGTATTTCCCAAATAGAGTTACTGTGTAAGCATGCGCGGACGTCATTTCATTTTTCTTTTTCCATCAGAAAACTGTAAAATATTTAGTTTCTTATCCATTTCCTTAAACACACGGAGCACCTTTCAAACAATACAAAGCTTAAATGCACCGTTGTTTTTGTCTGTTTCTTATCACAAATATTCTTTGGTGCAAAACTTTTAGTGTTCTTTTTTACTTAGCCTAGTTATTTGGTTTTCCATAGGTATCTATCTTCAAACGCCTTAAGCTCTCTACCAAAAGGAGTATTCACCATGCTGACTGATCTGTTGCAATTGTACGTACAATTTGATAGAACTTAGTATTTCCTACCTTGGGCAACGCGGAACCATTTCCAGTGCGAATGAATTTTTCGACTCATCAAAATTTTCACAAGTGCCACCAAACTTCAAAGATGCCGTCAACTAGATTTAGAGGCCAATTACATGGCGAGTTTCAGCCCGGGCTGAAATTTCGGCTCGGCTAGCCGGGCTGAAACTCCACCCCGGTTCTCTCAAGCAATGCCTCGTATTAAACAATTGCGATTACATGATCAAAGTTTCAGCCTGGTTTGAGGCAACCGGGCTGGAATTTTCAGCCTAGGCAACCGGGCTGTAAAACCCATTTAATTGCAATCTTTTTTCAAACCGGGCTGAAATATGGACTTGGGTATGCGCATCGATTGTGTGTTCAAAGTAAACAAAGATGGCGATAAGGTTTCGCTGGGACAGAAATGAGAAAGGGGACAATTTGAGGATGTTTAGCGAATTATAAATCCCAAATGGAGTACAGCAACACTCATTTCGATACAGACAAAGTAAAACAGTATGAGGCTGTCCGCGAAGCCATGGCTCGGATGACGAACCGACTTTCTTTGGGCCACCTTGCGTTACTCCATCACCAGCACCAGAACAGGTTGAACAGCTCAATGAAAAGGAGTTAGCTGAGATCCAGAAGAGGCTGAAGAATGACAAAGAAAAGCTAAAAGAACTACGGCAGAATTTTGCGACTGCAGTAACTATTGGTTCCTGAAGTGGGAGAGGCAAAATTGTGATGCAGTTTTTTGATCAGATGAAGCAGATCTGGGGTGGAAGTCCATCCACAGAGCCTCTGTCGTGTGGTGTAAGTACTGATGATTTTGATAACGAGAATGATATTGAGACTGGAGTGAAGTTGGTGCCAAGTGCAGATGGAAGTCAGTCTGATGGCGACACGAGTATTTCTGAAGTTGAAAGTGTTACTAGTGACAGCAGTGGAAGTAAGGGCTCCAGGAACAAAAAAAGAGTGGGCGTCAATCCAGCCCCTAAGTTAATCGACAACAGAAGGAAACATCTGGAGCGTCAATTGAGTACATCACGGAAAGACCAGCTTTTAATCAATGAAGCTAAAGAGGGTTCTCAATTCAAGAAAGATATTGCTGACGCAATTCGTCAGTCGAATGAAACTTTTGCACTGTCAATGCAGCAAATGAGCATGTCACTGGTACAAGTGAGCTTGGTATTTACAACATTGACCGAGTGGCGCAAAAGGCGAGCGCCGTGTCAGCAGCTGATTGGCGATATCAAACACGCGTGAAAAATGCGCTAATTTGTCACGTGTCTTGCTAAAACTTTTATTAGGACTGGACCTTTGTATAACATCGTAGTTTGTATCTTAAAATCTTTTTCCGTTTTTAGTTTTCAGTAACTTCAATCTTTTGAGGATGTGAACGTAACGATTTTCGACATACTCTGAAATAACAAGCCCGTGACAATCAAAACTTCTACTTCGATCAAACTTGTCAACGAGAAACCTCTTCATCTTTGATAAAGACTTTACAAAGATACAAAGATGTCATTACCCGTTGGTAAAGTCACAGCTACCTGCCCCTAAAAAGCAAACTTGAGTCGACAACTCGGTCCATCTGAATTGAGAAGTTTTTTATCATTAATAAGAGAGTGATATGTTTTCCATACTAATATTACACCGGATTAATTTATTTGACACAGAAACGAGTTGCTTTCCGGCTGAATCGTTGATTACCTGCGAGACAGAAGTGTAAACTAACGTAGTAAAGAGTTCGCAATTGTCTGAGCAGCGCGGAAATGGAATAGTTGTGAAAGAGCGCTTAGTAATTGATAAATGAACTGTTGGTATCAATTTTCCGGAAGTCAATGAGTATCCTGCTGTTACGAATGCTATTGTACTTAAACAACTAAAACCACGGTGATTTAAACGATTCCTGGAAAGTGGCGAGTCTTCTCAGATTGTGTTTTTCTCTAAGAATATCTCTCAGTAATACTGAACATCTCGTGGACCCGGAAATGAGACCGGAATGAATCTCATTGCAAAAACCTGAAGTTAAAGCAAAATCAATCTACTTAGACCTATTTATTAGCTACCCACAATGCCTCCCGCTTTGCATGGAAGTGAACGGAGAAATCTGTGGACTTGGCGCCAAATCTTTCTTTTACTTAAGCTTCCCTTAATGTCCATTCTACTTGTGAAACAATTCATGTTTACCAGTTTGATTAGAACTAGACATGAAAGTATAGAAGGGTGTTTTTCGTCAAGTCACGAGCGTGGGACAGAGAAAAAACTCTGAGATCCCATAATGGAGAATCGAGCCTCAGACCTTGGTATTCTGCGCTTCGATGCTCTACCACTGAGCCACTGAGACTCTATAGTGAGCAAGGCCCATTACAAAGTTCATATGTCACCCGCGTTTTGCATGCTGCTAAGATCGGCAATTTCGGGTCATGGTTTGTAAAGAATAAGAAAGATGATAGCTTTTTTACCTGTTGGTAAGATTTGATGTAACTTAGTATTTCCTACAAACGATTTCTTGTATCGTACTTAATAGAGTCTACTACTCTTGTAAGCAACAACCAACATCTACTCACACACTCGCAAGTGAGGTACTTCAAATGATTTTATATTGTATGTATACAAATCGACCGGCGGTTGGGATACCAACTGACTTAAACTGGGTGCGAATCGACTGTATTTGGGTACGAAACCACGGAGGGTGCGAAACGACTGGATACCAGAAACGCTGCGTTGGACAAATTTAGATATCTAAGAGGGCGAATCAACATCTGATCGATTTGTTCATAGACAGTGGTTCTGATTGACATAACGATTTAATACGCACAGTGCCTCCCAACATGGACGGAAACAGACGAAGAAATTTGTCTTCTTGGTGCCCAACTTTCTTATCCTTCCCTTCGTGTGCATTTCTCTTCGTGAAAAAAATTCTTTGAAACCCTTCTTTTCTTTTCTTATTCATTTCCTTAAAGCGTCGTGTACCTTTCAAACGATAAAAGATTAAATGCGGTGCTCTTTTTGTGTCATCACACGGAAGAAATATTCTTCCGTGTGATGCTTTACCTTTTTTTTCTTAGTCGAGTTATTTGGTTTTCCATAGGTATCTGTCTTCAAACGTCTTAAGCTCTTTGCCAGAAGCAGTATTTGCCAATTTGACTAAGCTGGAGTATCTGTATGTACAGTTTGACAGAGCTTAGTATTTCCTGCATAAAGTCGACTTTTTGACTAAAATAAAATAACAGACCGTCCAAACATATGCAAAATTGTTATACACTACCTTTGAGATTAAAATAACTTTCTTTTTATCAAATACCTGCTACGATTAACACTAAACAAGGAATGTATAAAACCTCTAAAAGACCGTCAGTATTGCGCGTTTTTAGAGTAGTAAGGAAATTTACTTCCTTATAATTTGGAAGCGAAATGGTGCCACATTGTACTTTAGAAAAATATGCAAACTGATGCAGCAATTTTTCGTTTCATTATGATAGTTTGCATTTGATGCAGTATCTTAGATGATCTTTTAAGGTAGACACCACAAGGGTTTAGGCGAGCCGCTGTTCGTTTTTTCTAAAATACTATGACCACACGAAAATTGCAAGTCCAAAACTCGAAGAAAATACCATATAAAGGCATAAAAGGTAAACCAGTTGACTGTTACCGCACAACCAGACTAGTAAACCAAAAACTGCAGAAGTGATCTATTTTCTTGAAGGAAGCTTTCCAAACTGTGTCATCCAAGCGAAACATTTTACTCGCTTACTGTGTGGTACCCTCACAACGTGTCATTGGAAAAAAACAATATACGGCATTTTTACTTGTGAAAAAATCCATAACGTTCTTCGTCATTTTATTTGTTTTGCGAACAACTACTGTCCTGGAGCGCTGGTCACTGGAGATGCTAAATTGCTTTTTCTAAGAGCACAACGACTTATTTTCCACGCACTCGGCACACCCGGATTACTTTGTAACAAATTCTGAATTTAGAAGACTTAGGTTAGCATTTTTTTAAGAGCCTTATCGTTTTGTGCGATCTCTTCAAATTTCGTTTTCCACTAACAATCCGGACAGTATTTCAGTTCAAAATTCCTCTCGGTGTACTGAATTTTCATTTCCTAGTTAATGAGAAATTTGCGGTGAAACGCGACAGTTCCAGCGCATCGTGATCCTATGGGAGAAATCACTACTGTTATACACGTATCCAAAAAAACAGTTCTATCAAAGACTTACTGCTCCATCTTTCCTAGATGCTTAAATTATTTGAAAGCAAATGACATGTAGTGCATTCGCCATCTGCTTTTTCTCCAAAGTAATTAGTTCAAAGCCCAATTGAATTCACCTAACGCAAAAACCTTTGCGAACGTAAAGCATTCGGTGATAATTTTAAACAGCCAAAATTTTTATTCGTTTGAATAAATTCGTATGGATATCGCGACAACTTGAAGCCAACTGCATCGATTACTAACACGTCTTTTGATTGACAATTCCAGGTTTCTAGTTCTAGGCACTCCTAAAGAGGGTTGGATTGAGTTGACTATAATCAAGTAAAAATTATTTTGTTGAAAAGTATGTGAAAGCTTCATCTTTATTGCGAAAGAACGTTTTAGGGTGGTTCTTCTGTTTTTGGATGTTACACAACCACAACTCAAAAAGGTGGCTCTCTAGAGATTTACATCGCGGCCGGAAATTTTTTGCGCCTACTTTATCGTGGCTTAACTGCGCCACGTAAAGATAAGGAAAAGCTATTCACTTCTTGATTAAGCATTAAATATTCCACCATTTTAGCACTGAAAAAATCTCCCCCATTGTCAAATGTGTTTCATACACAAGTCCTTTTTGCTGTTTTACGAATGTTCCGGACGAGAATAAAAGTAAATTACCAACTTCCCCTTGAAATTAAAAGCACATGATCGTTGTCGACTATTTTCAGTCACTATAACATTGCAGGGGAGCACCACCTCATTTAAGATCTTGATCAATTGTTTAAGCAAAAATATCTGCCAAACGACTCGTATTTGCCATCTCTTCTCCTTAAAATTATTAAAGCAGATAACTTTAATCATGAGGAAATTTAAGTTCTTTTGAATTCTTTCTTTATTGGAAGTTGAGTTAATAAAAAGGAAATTTCCCAGTTCCACGGCCACATATTTCTCTCTTCTCCTGATATTTGCTCCATTTGTTCGCAGAATGATTTAATGAGAGCGGTCCATGAAAGGAAGGCCAGTATACAACCGCGGAAATGATACCTTTCGTTTTTAGGTAACCCCAGAAATGCACACATTTTTAACCTCCATCGCCTTTGTTTAAATAAAAAGGAGGTAAATGGGAATGAATAATTATTCCCTTTCCTTTGACGTAGATATCCTCTTTACAAATTTCAGTTTCATTCTCAGTGTTCCTGGAATGATTCTAAAAGTTAACGAACGAATAACGCAACAATGCAATGAGCAATGAAGTTAAATAAGTAGATATCGCTAGGTTAGAGTTACCAATTGCAGTGCAAATGCTGCATCTTGCTGTCTTTCCTAGTCCTTCCTTTTTACTTTTGTAACGTGCTTCATTGCACTTAGACTACACAAGCTCAGTACTTCATGTCCTATATCGATAAACTTTAAGATCTTACATTGTAAGCTTTTTCCCGAGATTTTATCGTTTTGTACTGTTTTATTTTCTGCTCAGAATAGTCCACGACAGATACTTTGATGTCATGTTCAACAAATCCGTTCAAAGAGTTGAATTTGAATGAGTTAATTAAAGTTAGACGCAGCTACAGTTCCATCTTGGAAATTACATTTTCTCGGACTTCAAGGCGCAAATAATTCAATAGGGCTATATCAATGACTTGTCACACCTTAATCTCTGGAAAATTTGTTTCTAAACAAAGATTTATGTCTGCCCTATCTCTCTCAGGTGCGTCATTAAAGATATAAAAGATGGTATCAGAACGTTTGTCACCTTCCCCATTTCTGTAGTAATTAGTTCAACTCCTGACTGGTTGTCATCTTGAAGCACATTGCCATCAGTTGACACAATCTCAAAATCTTAATCGCTTAAAAGATTTCAAATATCTGGAGGTTAACAGAGACAATTTAAAGTTCATTGCACAAATAAAATGAAATTTCTTATGGGTGTCTGTTAAACGTTTTAAACTCAGAAGCGCCACGCCTACTAAAGTGAGGAAACCTTTTATCTAAAATAAATTGACAATGCAAACGTAACAGTCCATATATAAATGAAAGATACAAACTATATCAAAAGATACAAGCTTTTCTTTATTAAAACCTTCAGTTTACACTAATCAAAAATTAACAAAACCTTTAAAAGGCAGCATGGAAAAAGTTTATGGAGGAGTTAAGGAATTTTACTCGCTCATTACATGGCAGCGTCACGGCTTGAAAAAACGCAATCTTTTGCAGCAGTTTTATTTTGGACAGGATAGATTTGATTTGATATAGTGATGCCTTTTTTTGACTGAAAATATTCACAAAACAATGTTGAGGATGATGCCTCAAGGGGTAAAATATCAGGCGAGCTACTTTGAGAGAGGTTGATTTGTTTTATAACGCCATGACTCCTTCATATCTGGCTGCTAGGTCGTGGATAATGGAACCAAAAGGCCGAGACAGCAGAAAGCAAATCGTTATTTTTAAGAAGAGTACGACATTTTTTAATTTCGAAGACGTCTTTTTTCATTTGCTACTGCCGAAACTCACTTTTTGTTCAAAGGCTCCCTTTATGACCACATTGAGGGGGTTGCCATGGGTTCACCCCTAGCTCCTGTCCTCGCCAATCTCTTTATGGGTCACCATGAAAAAATCTGGTTAGAGCAATATTAAGGTCCTGAGGTTCTATTTTATCGTCGTTATGTGGATGATACGTTTTGTTTATTTTACTCAGAACAGGACGCCATTGCATTTTTCGACTATATCAATTGTCAACATCCCAACATACGCTTCACGGTGGAGAAAGAAATCGATAATGTCTTGCCCTTTTTTGATGTCTTAATCAACAATACCCACCCTAGTTCCGTCGTCACTAGTACCTTCTGTAAGAGGACCTTCACGGGTCTTCTCACCAATTACTTTAGTTTCGCACCTCTGTCATACAAAATCGGTCTTATCAGGACATTAATTGACAGGGTTTTTAAAATCAACAATACTTGGTTGGGCTTTCACAAGGACATTGTTAAATTAGTTTTCATTTTGCGCAAGAATCTTTTCCCTGTTCATCTTATCGATAAATGCGTTTATCGATATTTGAACACAGCCATCGACCGAAATGGCTCCACTCAAGCACCTCCTTCCTCTAATATCACTTCACAGGGTAAACAATACTTTTATAGGTTACCTTATTTAGGCCGTTTTTCTATTGTAGCTCAAAACAAAATATGTCGCCTTGTTAGTCGTTTTTGTTATGATCTTGACATCAAATTAGTGTTTACCACGTTTAAATTAAGAAATATTTTCTCAGTGAAGGATTCTGTTCCTAGAGAACTTCGTTCACGTGTGGTTTATAAATTTACTTGTGCTTGCGGTAATGCTTGCTATATCGGCGAAATTGGTCGTCATTTTTCCACACGCGTCCGTGAACATCTCTCTTCAGACAAGTCCTCACATATCTTCAAACATTTACAAAACTCAGAAAGTTGTCGTCAATCTTGCTCTGCGGATTGTTTTGAAATCCTTGATTCCGCCCCTACTAAATTTCAACTTAAACTTAAGGAGGCTATGCACATAAACTGGGAAAAGCCTAATTTAAACCAACAAGTCCATCATGTCAACATGACGCTTACGCTTTAGGCTTTATATTCTTTCCAACACTTTGTTACTCACTCAAATATGTAATTTCTCTCACTTATCATAATTAATTATGCATGTTTCGCCTAGTTGTTATATAGTCCTGACGGTTTTTCAAATATTCTGTAACTGACGATGATGTTCGTAACATCGAAACATGTCTTCGAAATTAAAAAATGTCGTACTCTTCTTAAAGATAACGCCATGACTACGCGGATTGCCATAACGTAAACTAATAAATGGAAAGTAAAGCTGTATTACCAAAGACGGGTTTCTTGTGTGTCTCATTCAAGCAAAGATATTTAATCGCGCTTACAAAAAAAGGGATAATAATTTCTGAGCAACAACCAACAAGGCATTTCTGCTTTATCTCTCTTAGGCGCCTCAAGAAATATTAAATGACATCAGGGTGTCTGCCAACTGCCGATTTTTTGCACTAGTTAGTTTCGCTCTTGACTGGGCTTTGGTGAAGAAAAAAGTTTTGAGATCAAAATGCACACTGCGAACAGTCGACGCACTCTCCAATCGTTACTCGCTTGAATAATTCCATAAATCTGGGAAGCTAATTGCTCCACTTAGCTTGCATTTCTTCTTGTTCATGATTTTTAGTTCAGAGGCGGCACTGTAAAGTGAGGCGACTTGTTGTCCAAAATAAAACACAAAACAAGTATAAAATTATCATGTACTTCCTTAAACTTATTACAAAATGATTTCCTCCTTTCATTTCGCATTAACGAAATGATAAACACTCTAAACGACAGTATTGCAAAGTTTCTAGAGAAAGAGGACAATTTTACACGCTTATAATATGGCAGTGTTTTATCTTTGATCTGCCTTCTCATGGGCGGCTAACCCATGTATGTCATCGAGGCACGTGAAACGTGAACGCTAGCAGTGATCACGTGACCACAACTTTACCCCCATCGTTCACGTCTGCTGGTTAGAAAACTTTTAAAGTAACTTTAGCTTCCATTAAACCTCGAACATTGAGTACAACCTTAGAATGTTTCTAACAAGAGTGAAATCAGTGTTTCATGTAGAATGGTGAAGGCCATTTTTATAGGAGCCTACGATTCTTTTCCCTGTTTTGCACGTTTTTAAACCATTTACGAAAACTTTCCACTCAAGTTACTACACTGAAACGTATTAGCGCACGAAGAAACCGAATCAAGTTGGGTTGTTATGTAAGAGCTGTGAACTTGCCGGCAAATTTGTTCCAATTTTGAAAATTAAGTGGGAAATGGTAAATGTTCTCAAACTGACCGTGCGTTCTTTGGTTCTTTCCAAGGTCTGGAATGGAGGAGTACAACGAGCTAGCACAGTTATTCGAGAGAATATTAACTTATGTTGCTGACAGCAATATCAGTCAAATTCATGAGCCGGGGAAGGAAAGAAGGAAGAACAAAACAAAATGAAGTGCATGGGATGTGCAAGCTAGCCATAGAAAAGTACTCAAGAAGGTTACAATTATTTGACTTTTATCAAATTATAGGATTGACTTTTGTAACAGTATTTCGTATGGTATTCCTGACTATCGTTTAATTAAGCTTCAAAGAATACAGAATGCTGCCGCTAGACTGGTTTGTCAGCAGAGTAGATACTGCCATATTACACTTTTACTTTTTGATTTACACTGGTTACCAGTTAAATTTCGAATTGTTTTTAAAATTCTTTTAATTACTTTTAAGGTTCTTAAAGGTTTGGCACCTACATATCTAGCCTCTTAAATTTCCATTAAGTTACCTTCATGGTATAATATTGGGAGTTCTCCTGATAAGCTCCTCCTTAGTTATCCTAAAAAGCTGTCTAAAGTAACTATTGGTGATCGCTCCTTCACGTATGCTGCGCCGAAACTTTGGAACGCGCTTCCTCTGGAAATTAGGTCTGAAAACACTGTTGCTGGCTTCAAGTCTAAACTTAAGACACATTTATTTCGTGCTGCGTTTTCATAGCCTGCCTAATATTAATTACTTTATTTTATTTTATATGTTAATTATTCTATATATTGTGATCCTAACCTATTTATTATTGTTCTCTTAGTTTTAAACTATTTAAATAGTGATATGTTGTAATGCGCATTTGAGCATATCCACATGGAATTTTCGCACTACAAATGCTGTTACTATTATTATTATTATTATTATTATTATTATAAATTAATGAGAAAAAAAACATTTGTTATTTTATCTGGATCTTACTTACACATACTTTGCAAAATTCGAAGGATCCTGCTGTTGTCAAGGATCCACGATCAATTCACTCTTTGATGCCACCTAGCTGTGCTTACGTGGAATCCCACCGAACTAAGATAGATCCAGCCTGAAAAAAAATGTGAGCTCCCACGAAAGCAAAGTAGGATCCCGAGAGAAATCTCACCTGTGGAACGAAAGGGTGTCTTATAAGCCAGGATGGTGGGATCCTAATTTTGATTCCCCTTACTCCTGCATGAGTTGGGGATCCCAGATGGGACTGAGTGATGATTTAACTTGTGCAACACATGCATTTTGTGAAAATAACCCTCACTTAACTACCTTTAATAGAAAAGGAAATCCAAAGAGATGGATGAGCATGAAGCACAGACGAAATTTCACTTAAAGGTAAGACTTCTATAGTTATACGTACTATGTTAGGAATTAAGTACCCTTTACTAGGCAGCTCATGAAATAAAATGTTTTTTTTACTGAGTGGGTTAAATTAGCATTAATTCCTTCCTGATTTACAGAGGTTAAAACAATGCAATCTAAGAAAAGAGTTTGAACAGGTCAGATGCTGGATAACCTCAGTCACAGGCACAGTGATAAAGTAAACATAAAATAACAAGCTTGGAATTAGAGGAAAGTTTAGACCTAGAAGAAAAGGAAATAAGATTGGAGGAAATGAAATGGCAAGCTATGATCCAATCCCAAAGGGAGAGATTAAATCTTTTATTGTCTCTTACTGTACAATAATGAATTCTTAATATAACATAATGTGACACTTGTATATCAGGCTGTCTCCTTTTATACTCCATTTACCTGCTCGTTGATTCAGTGTATTTTTTGGTTGATTGCCAAGAAAAATATCTTTGATTAAGAGAAGCCAAGAGATGTCAAAAGAAATTTGGATATACCAACAAAGTTGAAATGGTAAATTGGCTCCGTAACGATTACAAAAGCTGACGTTTCGAGCGTTAGGTGGCCAATTTACCATTCAACTTTGTTGATATATCCAAATTATTTCGTTACTCCCACCGACGCAGCCCCAAACAGTTTCTTTCGAAACTATCAGCCTTGATGTCAAAAGTAAGCAACCAGTGGTGTACATGATATCCAAGGAGGTTTAGTAAAGAGATTTTTCAGTCGCAGTTTGGCGAAGGATAATTTAATTTTTACTTATCATATAAGGGGAAAAATTACTGAATTGTGATTGGTCAAGACAGAGGGCATTTTTTCTTAATTTTTGTAATTGCCCAGGCAAAATTACTTGAAAATGATTGGCTGAAAATCGCTTAGTAACGGCTGCCAAGGTAAATAAATTTCTGTTTGTTTTGTAACAATGGCGTCCCGTTTTGCGCGAGATCAGTAAGAAAACATTTTGCCCCTTATATTATAAACAAGTAATCAGATGGTTCCTCGTAAAATTAAGGATTCAAAAAACACAAGTGATATGAATCCTTAATTTTACTCGGCCCCATGCGATTACCTATACAAATTAAGCTGCCGAAGACAACCTTACTTCTTTCACGTGTATTTCTTAAATTTGAGTTTACTTAAAAACGCTAATAGTACATTAAATAGGAAAGAATTGTAAAGGATTTAAACATTGTTCAACTATGTTTTTACCACTGGAATACCCAAGTTGAAGAACTGTCCAGTCTATGAGCCAGTCTGTGAGCCAAACAGAGTAAAGCAGCTACTTTGTAGAGCTTGGGAATTGGCTGTAAAAGAACTTATAGGTTTTTATAAAAATCGAGAAGAGCAAAATATCGAGCAATCATACCATAAACCCACTTAACACATGTTCTTACAGCACTTCGTATCAGCACTGAAATTTTGTTCGACTGGCGAAAGGCGGGCACTCCTAAATGGGGCCAAAATGTGTAGGATAGGCAGGGTCCCCATACAAGACATACACATCACCATTTGGTTTAGTCATCCTCTGCTCCAGCATTTAGACCAGCCCACACTCACTCAACATGAAGGCATCTCGTCATCAACTCCTCAGAGGGGCTCCTTTCTCGCATATTGCTCTTGAATACGATTCTGGGTCGAACCAATATATATGTTTGTATGCATACCTGGCACTGGCCATCTTGTACGATACACAATAAACAATACGCTATACCAAAATCATTCCTTAAAACCCCACAACACTATTATTTCTTGTTTTGACTTTCTTAAAGGATATTTACCAGGTAACAACGACCTGAGGCGTCAGTTGATTGAAAAGCTTACGGATTTTGAGCTGAAAAGGAAATACTTCGAACAGAGGAATGTTACCTCGAAAGCAGTTGTAGATAAAGCCTGCATGTGGAAAGTGGCTGGTCGACAGGCTTCCTGTATGTCAACTACACACAGTCAAGTACACCAGAGAGCGGGAGAGGATGTTAATGCTATCAAGATGGGGTGAGGCCCAGCGAATAAGAAGGACAGGAAGTGTTTCAATTTTGTTGAAGCTGCCTAACAAGAGGAAAGAAATGTGCAAAATGTGGAAGGTATGGTCAATTTGCTTTTGGTTGTAGAGGGCACAGTGAGAATATATCAGAAGGCGACACTAACCAGCACCAGGATTTCAGTAGATGTCTAAATGTTGCTAATGTTGTTAGGGCCATGAGGTATCTGTTCGTGAAAAAAGGGAAGACTGTGAATTTCCATTTACGGTGACTAAGAGACAAGAAGATACATGCTAGGTAACTAGCTTCGAAAAACCAACAATGAATGTAAGTATTGGTGGCGTTTCAAAAAGACTACTTAGCGATTCTAGCTAAGTAAACGACCATAGAGGGATGAGTGAGTGTGAGAAACGTAGGGTACAGGGCCATAACACGGAGATGGATAAATGCCACAAATAGCTTTACAATAGGTAAGAGTTGGAGGTGATTAGCCGGATTGAAGTACAGATTTCCGTTAGTGATAGGAAGATAAACTCACACTTTGTAGTTACCAAAGGTGGTAGATATCCCTTGGGCCAAATAAGTTCAAGAGCCCTGGGTGTGCTCCAAATCGGGCTAAATGCTGGCAGTGGATTTGAATGCGACGTGGTTGGAGATGACATGGCTTCAACTCTTCAGGCCAGGTATCCCAAAGGTTTTGATGGGGTTGGCAAACGTAACAATTACAAGCGAAAACTACACATTGATTCATAGGTGGCGCCAGTACCTCAGAAGCCCAGGTGTGTTTCATTTGTACTGCGAGAGTAAGTAACCAAGTAACCGCCATCTTTTTATGACAGTCCAAAAGGTAGAAAAGGGGATAGGCGAATAGTACCTTTGCTGTCGTGTAAGAAGGAAATAACAGGGCATTTGGCTCATTTTTCACTCATTGGTGTGTTCACCGAGTATGACTCGATATTGTGTACAGCAGCTGTTTCCCAACGACCCAACGATGTTGATACGTGGACAATATGCCCACTTCATCGCTCAAGACTTGGTCTTGGATGGACTCAAGGGGTAAATACTAAGTGCAGTGCGCCAACAAATATTGACGTACTAATTCCGATTGGTTCAGGTAATTATTCTATTTGCTTGCGATCAAGTTTAATTCCTGTTTTATTGTTGTTGTACTTCTTGATGGCATGCGCACCGAAAATAAATTTTGAGTGTATTTCAATGGTTAACAATAGCGTCACCAAGTTGTACTCATTCTGTATACTCCACCCTGGTAGACACGCCCTGAAGTCAGTATCAGCCAGGTGAGGAGAGTTGTATTCACTGTTAGTCATGGTGCAAATTCAAATAAAAATAATTTAATTAGCCGTTTATATTTAGTTATGTTCTAATTCAGTTGTATTTCAGTTTTATTTTTCATATTTTAATAGTTTTCCTCTGAAAACATTACAGATTATGCACTATATGTAGACGTGTTTCTGGTTGTTAGTATGTGGTCCCCAAGAGGCAAACTAAATATGTATTTTGAATCAAGGAATGTTATTCCTATTCGACATGTACTTTCTGCCCCGTGGGATGAAGCCTCAGTGCGCACTTATGGCGTATGATCACCACTTGCCTCGATCAACTAACCTCCAAACAGTCTGAGGAAGTACTTGATGGTTTAGCTAGATCGAAATTTAAAGGTGTGGATGGTCTTGACTACATTGTGCTTGAAGCTCTTTGTGAGTGCAGTGCTAATCATTGATCACAAAGGCGACAAGTGCTGTTCATTATGGTAATTAAAAAAGTTTCAATGATCTGATACCATGGAGGGATACCAGACCTGACGCGGTACAGATTGAACATTGCGCGATAATCATCCACTACCCCATAGTACGCCTGGAAATGTTTGTCGGCACTCTGCATTTAGTATTAACCCCTCGAGTCCATCCAAGACCAAGTCTTTAGCGATGAAGTATCAACATGTATCAACATCGTTGGGTCGTTCGAAAACAGCTCTTGTACTCAATATCAAGTCATACTCGGTGAACACACCAGTGAATGAAAAAGGAGCAAATGCCCTGCTATTTCCTTGTCACACGACAGCAAAGGTATTATTTGCCTATCCCCTTTTCTACCTTTTGGATTGTAGCTACGATCATCCACAACAGGAGATTCAAATGAACAACAACTTTCCAGTCTTCAAAATATTTAAACTCAGTTGTTTATTTGTTGGTAAGTTTTCTCAGATGAAATTAACTGTGATGTTACGTTTTATTGCTAATTGCCTATAAGTTGTAACAAGTCCAAAAAAATTATGAATTTTATCTGAACATCAAATCTCTCTTTCGTACTTTTTTGATTTCTTTTTAAAAAAACGTCTGCATCTTTTCGATTTAGGAAATTTCAAACCACTTGCATAATAGGAATATAGATCTAGCAGTTGCGTGACACATAAGTCACGCAGTGACAACCATGTCTACTCATTTCTCCAAAGTGAATGCTTTCGGAGAAAAGAAAAACAACTTCTACCGTATTACAAGTACTTTGAAGACGGTATTCATAGCATTCAAGCATTTATTATTACCACTCAAGCTCACAAACTGGAAATGATAAACAAAGTCGGTCTTTCTCTTATGTCGCCGACTTCGCCGAAGAGCCAAATTTCTAAAACCCTCGCATGCATAGCAGCACAAAAACCCCAGGAAAACAACTCTACAAACGGTAAGTTTATCATTTCTTCTTCTCACATTTCAAGTATTAAACGTTTATTTCACTTAGCGCATGTAAAAATAATTTTTTGAAGCTACCCCACTTTTCACGCGGCACTTAGGTAAATAGAAAAATCCGTATTTTATTTCAAATTTAAACATTGATTCTACTTTTTTGTGAAAGCATAGGGGAGACATTTTTCTAAAATTCTGTAGGATAAGTAAGTTTTTCACTCTTTTACAAGTACAAACGAGGCCTCCAAAAATGGGCTAAATTCGACCTTCGAATGACGCTATTTATGCGCAAATTGAGTTTTATCAATTTTCTCGAAAACAAGAGTTTTTTTAACAAACTACATATGTCTTGGTTTGTTTTACCTATAGGCCTACTTAATACTAGAATATGAGCCAATTCGATTTTTTTGACTGTTGCCGGTGAATGTTTGATTTTTTGTGACAACCTCTCTCAAATCGTTGTGAAAATGGACCAAATTGATTCTCCTTTATTCTGTCTAATTGTGATATGAGGGGAGGATGCCTATCCTAATTATGGATGAGTGACAGTGAGCTGTACATGCAGCATTGTATTTTTAATGCAAGTTAATTAAAGTCCATGCATAGCAAAAAAAGCCTCTGAGGTACATGAAATAATGACTATATACAGCCTTAGGAGACAGGCACATGTAGATATTCTTTAATACATGGTTTTCACAGTCATACCGCTTAAAATTTTGTGACCTTTCTGTAACCATCTGAGGCAGCAATTTCATAAAAGAGTAATGATAATGCATGGCCTCCACTCTTTCCCCATTGCCATCTTCTCCACCTACAAATCTATGCTTTCCACAAGTTACTTCAGTGTATCAGCTGATAGTTCCTTGAGGTAACATGGAAAAAGGATTGATTTTTTCACCATAGTATAAGTATATGTTGAATAGAGTTGTGTAGATGTATGTTACTCAGTCAGATACATAAGTTCATGTGTCGTTCAAGTCACAAGTATGCCACCACCACAAATCTTTAAAATAGCCTGTTTTTGCACCAAATCCAGCTTTATGCTATCAATATTGATAACAGTGTACTATCTAACATTGTGTTTGTGTCCTCAAGAAATTTAAATTTATTCGCACTTTGTGAGAGCAAAGGTAATTATTTCCCACAGATCAAACTAATTTATACTAAAATACTCTGTTAAGTCTCAACAGTATTTTGAGACAAGTAGAGCAGATGGAAGTCTTGCTGTTGTCATAGCAAAATTTACAGTGTCCATAATTATCACATTGACTAAAAGTTTTTTCAACAAACAGATTTGATAAGTTTACGATTAGCCATTTCTTCACTGTCTCTAGATAGATAGATGAGGATATATTCAGAAGTTGGAATGAACTATACAGTAAATCAAAGTCTAAGGCGGCACGCTAAATAGCTGTCACCAAAAAGCTTTTCTGACAGCTTGAAAGGAAGGCATGAACAACACAAGGCACTAAGAGATGTGTAGTTTCCGTCATTTTTCACCTCGATCTGATATGAAATCAATAGAAACCCATTTTTTGAGACCACAGCGATAATAACAACAATAATATGAATACTAATGACATTTATATAGCACTAAAAACTAAGGATTATAAACTACTACTTGAACGCTTCCCTGAAGATAAAATGTCTTGATTTGATTCTAAAAAGTACATGTACAGTAGCTAGGCTGCTACACTGATTGGTATAACCCCAAGTGTAGAGCTGTTGACCCACTGGAGGAACAGAAGGGATTGCGTACACGAGCAAAGACCATAATTAGAGGCAGGTTTAAGAGATAAAAGATCTTTCATGTAGAGCGGGTTTAGATTATTTCAGGACTTAAAGGAAGAGAGCAGTTTAAATTTTACTTTGAATAATACAGATAGCCAGTGTACAATGTAGGTCAATGAGAGCTGGTGTGATGTGGTCAAATTTTATAATCTAGAAAATCACCCTAGTTGCGACATTCTGAAGTTTTTGTATTTAAGTTGATCTTTAGATAGACCAGAAACAAGTGAGTTACAGTGACCATGGTGTTAAGATAAAAAAGCAAAGACCAGCGTCTTTTTCGATTGCATGGAGAGGCATTTTCTGATCTGTCTAAGCTTGTAAAGTCCACAAAGGGCATTGCCACGGATCTTACCAATGTGAACAGCCATCTACACATGAACATCAAACCAGACCCAAGGTTGTGGATATTTTCCTGTACCTTAGTGACATAAGCAAAATTATACGACAAAACCTTACGGAATATAAATCACCGCGAGTAAAAGAATGCGAAAGACAATAAGAAAAATGTGCGTGCAAAACACAAAAAATGAAATTGGGAACGTAAAAAAAAAAAAATCACTAGGTGGGAATGCCGCAGTAACAAAGCAGTGACCCATCCTCAAGATTTCATGTTCCAGATTTGATGAAAACCAAGATTTCTTCATGAGAATTTTTCAACTCTCCTTGTGGACCACAGCTCTAACAACTGATATAAGTAGCAGCTGACAGAGCTCTCCAAAAAACTTGAACCAGAAGGAAAAACCTTTTGGATCAGGATTCAAAGAACTAAAAATTAATTTCTCTAAGCAACAGACGTGCCAACAAAGTCTACACAATTTCTGCAAGTTGTTGGAGCTGATAAATCCTGAAAAAGGTTACCAAAAAAAAAAAGCCCCAAAGGTTCATCTAGCCAAAATATAACTAGCCTAGATACTAGCATTTCAAAGTCCTACAAAAATAGGTTACGTTGGCTATATCTCTGTTGTGAATTGAATATATACAAATTGATTAAAGTGTGATATATGGAATGGAACTACCTGGACGGAAATGAAGCGTCAACAGCGGGAGATTACATTGATGTTCCAGTTATTGACGTTATTGTAAGTACTGTTACTTTTAATAAGTAAATCCCATAAGTTTACATTGTAAGTAGTTTTCTCTTCTTCCATTCTCTATTCTTACTCTTCAATTTAATGATTTTACCATTAGTGATAACTAATGGTAAAAATAACAAAATTTGATGATATTGAGGAAAATCTTTGAAAAGTCAGTGTACACTGAAATATACTGAATTGTTGCTGCTTTTGAATTGATGTCTCAGATTGGATTACCAATGTTCTTCTTATGTGTGCGTTCTTCTCATGTGTGGTTTACTTTAAAGCTATTTGCAAAGATTTCGTGCATTGAGCATAGAGAATTCACCCAAGCCCTGCACTGCTTTTTTGGCACGACCATCTTTTAACAGTTCGGCCCGAAACCCTAACTCAAAGATCCCTCTACTTTTTATTCAGCTCTGGTTTTCAGATGAACAGTCGGAGATCGTCCTGTTTGTAAGATTTTGCTGTTGTTTAAAATGTGTTGCTCTGGTGAAAAGACTCGTCTCCTCTTGTTTTTCATAGGGGGCACATGAATATGCTACAAGTGTATAGAGTATTGATCTCCGGCGAGCACGCTTTGTCATAGCGCGATGCGTAGCCCATGTGCGCAATGGAAATTTAAACAGGGTACCCCACAGTACTTGTAATTTACCAACAATGTTTTCTTGGCTTCTCAAAACTAGTAATCGTGTTTCTCATTTCTGTATTTTTCATTACATAAAAGGTAACATAAAAAACAAATGACTGTCTGCTGTCTTGTAATGTTTAATGATCAATTTATTTTCATCCAACTTGTCCTTTTCAAAACCTCTAATGGCTTGAATTAGAAATCCCCCAGCTTCCTCGCTAGCCTTGTCCTGAAATTGTCTGTTTAGACTCTTTAATAAAGAAATCATAATTTTCTTGTTCAGAATGCTCTTGTTATTTAAGTAGTAAGGCTCCGAATTCTTTGGATTGGTTTGTAGAACTTTAAAGAGGTTTAGGATTGTTAACCTGTCCACGAAATGGTATCGTGAAGTCTTTTCGTTTGAGAAGATAGTTTTGTGGACAATGAGCTGCTCGCTGGGTTAGCATTGCTTAAACCTTAAGCTACCAGAACATCATCCCCTCCTGCTCAATTAGAGTTCGGCAAAGGAACAACGACAGATACTGATACGAGATAGAGAAGAAATGGAAAAAGTCTTTTACTTCGCTCTTTTTCTGGATAGAGTATGTAAACTATATCGACCTCAAATTGCTACAAATCAGAAGTGGAAATGACATGGTCCGCAGACATTCCGTAGGGAACTTCAACTCGGTTAGTCAAAGACACTTGCATCGATGCTATCTGTTTAAGACAGGGGAAAAAATTATATAGCGCGTTCATTTAATCAACGATAAATACCAGCCACTATATGAAATCAAGTCCAAAATATAAATTATGTAGATGAATCGGATCGCGTAGTGCCGTGACGCTGCTACATAGTAAGCGTGTTAATGCGTTACCTCGTTGAGAAACTTTGAAGAACATAGAGAAAACAGACGAAAATGTTACATGGTCCTGAAAAACTGGTCTGCTTAGGTAATTAAAGGTAAATTAGTCTACGTTTTAAACTGATACATGAACATTTCATATAGCTTTAGCCTTTGTACTTTTCAAAGAAGCTCTCCAAAAAGATTGATTACAAAAGATACACGTTTACTGGTGAAGTTAGAAGTAAACTCTCTCCGTAAGCCCGCAAAGATATGAATGTATCACTTCAAGCGATTAAATTCTGAGTATTTGTCTAAACCACTTGCCGTGTGCCTCATAGCTGCAGCCTTTTATCCCCCGTTAGGAATTCAACTAATTGCTTTGGGAAAAGGAAGCTTATGGACACACCACATCTTATTCACTGTTAGCATTTAGTAGTAACAGTGAGATGGGGTAGACACGAGTCTTCCTTAGAGACACTGTTTTCCAAACATTATGTCGAGATAGTCATTGATCTGACCCCATGCGATAACCATGCGCCAAAATGTCGGAAAAATAGAACAGCTGTGTTTCACCGAATGTGCCCATTGAATAAACATTTAAAATTCAACAACTTGACTGGAAAACCCTTATAAGACATGAAGAATAGTGAGCTTATGGTTCTGAATAAAAAATTATCAATCATGCCAAAAGAAATATAAGGCAAATGAAAAAAGGGAAAAGTTAAATTTTAGGAATTTAGGAATATAATCCTGACTATTACTTGATTTTCAGCAACGACGTGTAAAGACAACTTGTTTAAGTTTTCAAATGCCGCTTCTTAGATAGTTTAAACTTTAAAAAGATAAATGAAATTCATTCAAAATCTATTCATTTGACTGTAAAGCTTCATATAAGAAAACCAGCCACTCGAGGTAGATTTGGCAAGGATGTAAAAAATTACCTTTTCGATTTAGTGTTTTTTTTTTTAATTTTTAATTTTTTTTTTATTCCGCAGATGTCTTAAAAGTTTCTATTTAAAAAAGAAATATCTTAGTTGTTTATCTCCAAATACGACCGAGCATCATTCGATTGTATTTTTGAGGTGAGTAAGACTTTTCATACACTCACTATGCTTGTTTATACGACAACCAAGGACAACTAAGATCTAAAGAGGAGAACGGGATCCGTATCTGCCTGACTGAATATAGACTGCTAAGCTTAAAGAGCTCGTCCTTCGGCCCAAATTTCTCAGTTACTAATCGAAGGCGATGAGTGAAGACCAGGGTAAAGTCAGAATTATGTAATATCCACGAAATCATTCAAAACCAGAAGTATCGGCATCCGAATTGGTGGCACTGGATATTTTGCACCCTATTTTGTTTTTGAGGTGCAGTTGGTAATTGATTTTCTTAACTTAAACAGTGGAGAAATAACCGTAATGTTATCTTTTCAATTAAAAAAATGTAGTTATAGCGTATTCTTAACGACTGGGTTTAAGCAAAGCCATTAATATATGAGAGTACGTCAAAGGGAATCAACTTTGAAAAAGATTATTCATTTGAATTTCAAAGTATCTATTTAACTTGTGAGAAAATTAAATTGAAACGTAAACCAGTTTGGTTAAAGAAAAGTGAGCCAGCGTTTAGCAAACAAAGACAAATAATTTACCCTTTCCCGATATACTGCTCGCGAAACCACAGTTTGTAACATATTCGAAGCCGTATTGATATATTATTTTTGCAAGTTATTCAGATTTCTTGTTTCTTGACTTGGAACGTGGTTCTAAGAATGAAACCTGTTTTTTTTTTTAACAACAAAAATTGGGTTGCATCTTTAGTTGGTATCGATAATAAAGTATAAAGACGACCAAAGAAAGCCGACAGAAAGTTTGAGGAAAAACGAAAACGACATTATCATGGTTAGTTCCAACTAATCTGTTTTCTTAGGTCTGCGAAAGAGCGGATGGAAATGACGTCAAGGTATCTTTTGCAGATACACAAAAACAGAAAGGATCCCTCAAAGTCAGAATAAGCTTATAGCAATACACTCTTAGTGCTTTTCGTGACCTGCCCATGGAATCAAACATTTTGTTCTCGTTCCAACTCTATTGTGATTCTATTCTGAGCAGGAGATAAATGTCTTGCCAATTCATTGCGCCATCGGATCATCTTCCAGTCAAGCACAACGAGAGAGCTTTACGGAAAGGGGAATTCGCTTCGTTCACTTCCAAATCGAACTTCTCAATGCGTTTATTATCAAGAAAATTTTAACTCTGTTTAAAATCTGGTAGATCATACTAGATTTGAATTGCTTTTTTGCTGAGACATAACTTACGCCGTGACGCTACCACACGCTTTGTCTCTAAAATGTCTTGCTGCGATGAGACGATTTTAAAAGCTGCTTCTCCAAAGTCGTGCAGTGGTGTGGTTACATATAAAAGTGTAAAAGTATCGTAGGGTTTTAGGAAGTAAATTAAAACTTCATACAGTTGTGGACCTGAACATTCTTGCCTAATCAAGCCCACTGGAAAAAGAAAGGTTGTGAAGGTAAGGATTCTTAAGAATAACAGACGTCAAGAATCAAGAGGAATTAGTCAATTCATTCTGCATTTATCCGCCTAAGTGGATATCGATCGGTGAGTTTAAGCTCAACATTAATATTAAATGTTACTATGAGATCATTGAATAGGAAATGATATATCCTCCTCAGCCAGTTATTATTCGTTGCTTCAAGACTGGGCGAAGGTGGAAATGAAAATTGAGAGTTGTACCAGGAATTACACTTCATTTGGAAATATAGCTTTACCATCTGTTAAAAAAAGTATCTTTGTAGACACGTGGAAAGAGTTACCCAACGAAATGAAAAATGAAAAATTCAAGGGGGCTTTTCAAGAAAAATGAGAATCTCTCACCTGTAAGGGGATTTATAGGTATATATATATATATATATAGGAGTGTAAACGATGTAGGCCAACCAACGATGATTCCACCGAGAAAAGGATCCAAAGGATACAGGATGCTTCCTTCTTAAATGACGATAAGTAGAATAAACAGAAGAAGAAGCGGACCAACCTCTTCTGGCCTTTAATACGTGTACGTTTCGCCCATTCGGGCTTCCTCAGCACTAAATATCAATGTGGAGTAAAATTTACAAGCAATGCAAAAGTCTTAAATGCGTGGAATAAAAATGTTTTACATCAAATCCCATAAGAATGAAATAATGATAACGATATATAAAATTACACGCTAAAATGTGACAATAAAATAATGAAATCCGGTAATGAGGTGTTGTTAATTATGCCGAATTCTTTTCCAAGAATTGACCTCACACCTTTTACTGAGACCATGTGGTTTGAGGGTACATAGTTAGGCACACCAAATCGCCTCTCTAGTAAGCAGACGATAATCCATGCTATTATTACTAGCATTAGAGTTACGTAACTGTTCGATAATTAAAAATTTGAAATCTGGTAAAATATGAGATTCTTTGTTGTAATGAATAGCAACTTCACAAGTCCGTTTTTTGGTGGTCATGGAAGACTTGTGGTTGCGAAAACGAATCTTAAATTCATTACTTGTAGAGCCTACATATTGAACATTGCATTGATGCACGTAACTAAGTAGATTACATTTTTGGATTTGCAGCTAACTGTCTGCATGATAGGATACTTCCTGCCTGTGCTAGTGCTAGTGAAACAATTCGATTCCTTCAAATAATTTTGATTGTAGTGCTCGATACATAGAAGTAGAGCGCAGTTTGCGTGAGCGGTCACGAAACAGGCTTGTAGGGATTTCAATTAAACAAATTCTGTATGCGAGGCAAACGCTGACCCTGTACACCCCAAATAATCATACTTAAATAGCATAAATGTTTGAAAAGAAAATTTTCCCTGGGCCTGTATCCGTACTTGGATCCTCCTTTGTCATCCGCTAAGTTGACTTCGGTCATGTATCTTTAATAGATCCTTAGTTGGGTTTCATATGGGGTTATAGGCTTCCCCTACCCTGTCACCTTGAAAATTAAGTTTTCCGGGAGACCATGTCTCCGATCACGTAAATCACATCTTCGATTGCCGTGTTGCCAGCATGGTTGTCCTGATAGTGTAGTGGTCATCACACCCGACCAATAACAGGAGGACGTGGGTTCAAATCCCGCTCAGGGAGAATTTTCTTTTCAAACATTTATTCTATTTATATATATATATATATATATACGATTATTTAGGAAAATAAAAATTAAAACTTGATACTACAGATCTGTTTCGAAAGGAAAAGTCCTCTCTCGTCACCTGACGAGAGAGGACTTTTCCTTTCGAAACAGATCTGTAGTATCAAGTTTTAATTTTTATTTTCCTAAATAATCGTTTACAAAGCTCCATATGATTGTAGAGCACTCTGTGATTCAAAGATAAGGTTTTTTACATTTTTACATTTATATATATATATATATATATAGGAAGTCTGCAAGTCGATTTTCGCGTGGAACAGTGCTCAATACGTTGAAGCAGAGCAGAATAGATATTATGAGAGGAAAAAAGGACGTAACTACATTTCCCGACAAGCCTGTTTCGTGAATCGCTTCACTCTTGAATCGCTTCACTCCCTGAAGAGTGAAGCGATTCACGAAACAGGCTTGTCGGGAAATGTAGTTACGTCCTTTTTTCCTCTCATAATATCTATATATATATATATGTATTGTATTTGTTAATATGTGTTATCACGCCCTCTTTGTAAACCTATAGAAGGAATTTGTAAGTTATTATATTACAACTGATGAAGGTCTCGGACCGAAACGTTTTTTATTAAACTTTTTAGATTTTTTATTGAGTATATGTCTTCCTTCGCTCGAAGTTGTCCGTCCTCTTGTGCCACATTACTTCTTCTATTATTTATAGAGGTTTGGACTTCAGGTCCTTTTGGATTCTTCTGGCGCGGCGTCTCTGTTGGCTGGAAGCCTGTTAACTTGTTGTATGTATATATATATATATAACAAGTCGTTGATGAAACTCTCAGGCCAACAAAGGTGCACCACGCCAGGATGATCAATAAAGATTCGCAGTCCAAACCTCACAGCCAACACCAACGTAGACAGTTTAAAAAATTGCGAGGATGGACAACTTCTGACGTAAAAAATATCAAAAATTTTAATAAAAAACGTTTCGGTCAGAGACCTTCTTCAGTTATTTACAACTTTTGAAATAAAAAAAAGAGCATTAAATACGATCGAAGTGCTAATGATTACGTAATTACAGATAACGACTAATGAACTGGTGCTAATAAACAAAAAACCTAATTATAAAGAAAGCAATGAAAAAAATACAAGGAACAAACTCTAAAAACCAAGAGATAAGAATACTAAATATGTCAATATAAATGGCCTAACCAATTGCAAGAAGCAATGCGACGAGCATTAAAAAAGGGAAGGCCCACTTTTTACTTCAACTGTATACCGTAACAAAATCCCAAAATATATGTATAAATAGATAAATAGTTCATCCTTCTATCCATTCTTTCATTGATCTATCCTTTTTATCTACACATCTATCCTTCGAGCGATCCATTCGTGAATCCTTTGCTCCTTCCATCAATTAGTTTCAGTTATTTCTTTTTTTCTCTCTCTCTTTCTTTCTTGCAGCCGTCTGTGGGACGAGTTCATTTAGGAAATTCAGCGGATCTAAGCAATTATCTTACATGAATTTATCTTTCTGTCCGCAGTTCAGACGTTTGCGGTGAAGAACATGTTTCTTCTGTCGCCCAAATCGCTCCTCTTCATTTGCGTGTTTACCTGGACTTATTACTCTGGTTCCTCATTTACAGAAGGTATGCCTCGGATTTTCTAAGTTACTGTTTCGATATTTGTAAACAGAAGAAAAATGATGAAGCTATAAGATATTAGGGAAGGCTCAACGCGAAAGAAACGCTGAAAGATCCTTTTAAACTTGAAATGTCACAACCCATTGAGCCAAAAAAAATTTCCACCATTTTCCCGTAAGCATCTGTCTATCTAGCAGAACTGGAGAGTATAACAAAAGAGAATTAGGTACGAGCTAAGAAAAAAGAAGCGACGCTCAAAAATCGCATCTCAAAACATTTTTCTTTATGTCGTTTCCTCTAAGATGAGATAAAGAGGAATGTCCCAAAAAAAAATGAAAGGGATAATATGAACTTTGGAACATAAGATCCTCACGGACTTTAAGCGTCGGCTACTTTTTTCCCCATGATTCTAGAAAATTCGTTCCGCGCGTTAACCTGCACGTACCATTGGGCTAAATGTAGTGTAAATTAAAGAGCTTTAAGAACAAAACTGCCCCTTCTTGCCAAGGTGACGTAAAGAAAATGGAAAGAGACAAATTAACCTGCGTAATAATCGTATCATAAAAAGCGCTGAAGAAAACAAAGAAGATCGTAGGTCACATCAAGCCAACTCATGTATTAAAATATCCATGGGATGAATATAAGACTAGTCATTACTACCTTTCAGGGCAGTAACTGACACCGAAAACATTTTTAAACGTATGGAGAATGATTTTTACATTGTCTGATTTTCTCTTGCAATGAATCTAAAAGCTAAACTATCTATAAACACTTCCTTTACTTTAGATCCTACAGGTGTCTCAACGCCTTTGGATCCCGACATTACCACAGCTATATCAGGTACCATAGATAGTACATCTTTTGTAGAGGCCCCATGGAGGATAAAAAGCCTAATTTATACACGAAAAACACTTACATCGCTTTCTATCCACCTTATTTTGAAGGCAAAGCCGGCCATTCATGTATCTGTAAACGTTAACAAGAACATGAGCTTTACCCTCTTCAATATTGCTTCCTCTGACTTCAAGGCAGTTGTTATGTTCTGAGATAGTAGGCCGCTTACGCAATGTCACTAGCCAGCTATTCCTTCCGGAGATCTTCAGCCTCGTAACACGCAGTAAACATGGGTACCAAGTGTAGTCGAAATCCACAAACCAAGATATTCGCACTTTTACTAGCGACTCGTTAAAAGCCAATGTACATAAACAAGTTAAACATACAGAACAGGAAAGCAAGACGAAATACAAATAAAACAGGCAAAATGACGGACAAAATAACGAAACTTACAAGATTATGTGGCGACTGCTACGACTAAAACATAATGACAACGGCGATAAGAAAACTACGGTAGAAGAAGCTATACCAAACAATAGGAACAATGCATAAAAAATGAACACGAAAATATGAAATGTGACGCAACCAAAAATGACTGGCGAACCTAATAAAATAACATATGCACGAAACAACCGAAAGCGGAAAACAATGTTCAAAAGGCGTTAAATTGTAACCGAAGGTGAGGCGTCGTAACTACACCAAGTGTAGAGGGGGCTAGCCACCGCCTCTGCCTCCGAAAAATTGAAGCCCGCGAGTCAGCTGCTTAAATCTTGCCACAAAGCCTGCTCCCAATTGATAACAGTTCACGCAAACATTTATCTTTTATGCTCTCTAATGTTGATGATATAAACATATCTTGATCGTCATCATCGCAGTGTCTGCCAAAAAAAAAATTGAGAAACAGCAGAATGCGCGAAACAACTTGTTGTCCCCGGATCCTTCCTGCCTGAAATGACCAGCAAAGCAACCGTCGCAAATTTTAATCCGAGAATCATTCGTTTGAGGGAATTGTGAATTCACGTGAACATAATGGTTGAGAGACTGAGACGAAGAACACTGTTTAATCAATGCGGCTTTAAATGAGCAATTAAAGGAAGATGTACCATTTTTGAACTCAATGTAAATGTACTCTAGCAGTGCCATCAGTGAAACAAAACAGGGGCGCTTTATGGAATAGGAGTGCTCATTGGAATAAGTGTGCTTACTGAATAGTAGCGGTTTTTTTAATAGAAACATATTTGAGGAGAACACGTATTAGAAAGGGTGTGCTTGTTGGAACGGGGGCGCTAAATCGAATCATTACGGTATGATGATTTTCTTTTAGTTCATATAGGTTGTGGTTCTTTGCGAAATAACTCACTGCAAAGCCCTGGATACCCAAATAGTTACCCAAGATATATGGATTGTGTATATCAAGTTAACATTACACAAGGAATGGCTATGAAGATATCTTTCGATGATTTTGAGTTGCAGGAAGATTCTGCTTGCAGGTATGTAATGTTTGTGCTTTAATTCGTCTAATGAATTGGCATGGCTGATGTTACTTTAATTGAGAATACCTCACTCGATTATTTTTGTCACACCATATCCAGCCTTCTTCATCTTGATGGACTTAGCCAACATTCTTAAATCCGCCTTCATCATCTCTATCTCCCTAAATTGTTATTGCCTCTTCCTCCGTCTCTATTTTTCTCACACCATATCCAGCCTTCTTCATCTTGATGGACTTAGCCAACATTCTTAAATCCGCCTTCATCATCTCTATCTCCCTAAATTGTTATTGCCTCTTCCTCCGTCTCTATTTTTCTCACACCATATCCAGCCTTCTTCATCTTGATGGACTTAGCCAACATTCTTAAAGCCGCCTTCATCATCTCTATCTCCCTAAATTGTTATTGCCTCTTCCTCCGTCTCTATTTTTCTCACACCATATCCAGCCTTCTTCATCTTGATGGACTTAGCCAACATTCTTAAATCCGCCTTCATCATCTCTATCTCCCTAAATTGTTATTGCCTCTTCCTCCGTCTCTCTACCGCGCACAAAACGATGTCACACATATTATAATTACCTTTACGACTGTCACTCACACCTCGAACCAAACCTTACATGGGGTCTAGGGAACAAACCGGACTACTGAACAATACATATCTTCCCAATCGGATCCTAATTCTATTGACCAGGCTGCTGTTCTTGAGTTTACTTAAGCAAAAAATCATGTCAACTATAACGCAGCACTTTAGGATATATTTTTTGCTGAAGTTGATGCAGATGCTGATAGAATTACTCCACGAACTACAATACCCGACATGTTTCTGTTTCACAGTTATGACTATGTAGAAATTTCCAGTCAGGACAACTTCAGATTTGGTAAATACTGTGGAGAGGAGAGTGGGACAACAATTGAAGTAACTGGAGACTACGCCGTGATAAGATTTCATTCAGACTCAAACGTTCAGAAAAGAGGATTCTCCTTATTGTTCACTACCGTTTTGCCAAGTGGGTATAATAAGTATAATAAGTACTTAAGTGGGTAAAATAAGTGGGTATAATAAGTACTATGTTCTAGTTCTGAACGAAAAACTACTCTAAAGAACGCATTAACTCAAGAGGCTTTATCAATAATAATAATAATAATAATAATAATAACAACTTTATTTATCCTCGAATTTCAAGGTAGCATGCAAATGCTAATATCTGCGAGCAACAAATAAACTTAAACTAAATAAATTCAAATAATGATGGTTTTTGAGGATGAAACACGAATAAGAAGATGAAGATCAAGATGAAACACGAATAAGAAGCCGTACTTAATTCAAGAGATTTTCAATGTTAATGATGAATTGTAAACTTTGTAAGTTTCCTTCTGTGACAGGACCATTAATAACTTCATTGTAGCACTCTAGGCCCGCTCCTACCGCTTCATGTACCTCATATCTAGACTCGTCTTGTTCAACAAGCCACGTTAGTTATTGACTCTAATTTATTTGCATTCAAGGTCCACCAAACATATCGGTGCCAGAAGTTGTGCGAGTCTTTGCAGGCGAAAAGGTGACTTGTTCAGTGACAGGAAGCTTTCCTATATATACAACGATACTGAAAAACTCAACAGTGTTGGTAAACACAACGAGCATGGCAACTATTCAACTCCACAAGGATGGAAACTACACGTGTGTTGCTACTAGCAAGTATGGAACTGATGTGCAGATGTTCTCTGTAATACTTTTTGGTAGGTTTCAAACAGATAAAGAAAACCCCTCATTTGGTACTTCGTTTTAGATATAAGACCGCCCTGGAAGAAAATAATTTAATTAAAATTGGAGTTTAAAAAACTGCAGCAAACGTCTTGACAAGTGTTGTACCTATTTCATGTCCAAACCCTTATCGCATCCAAACCCTTATCGCATTCAAATTAAAAAAAAAAGGATTTCGACGTCTGCGGTAACTTCTCCTGGAAACGTAAGCCATGTGTTTCTACAGCTGAGTTACAAAACCATTCTCGGTTTTGTGTCATTTAACAAAAGCCAATTGTCCAGTACTTTGATGTTCTACAGTTGCTGAGTTTTTTCCCGGTTGCATCATATTTTTCTTGTTGTATATCATTCGATGTCACCACAAGCAATTATAAAATTCCACAAAATCTCAGTTAAAACCTGATTATTCCATGTCCAGTGTGGCTGTAGTACAAAGCACAGGAACAGTTGCTGATCGCTTTTGTTTACATTTATCTTCTTCTTTGTGTGAGCAGCCTCTTCATATTTAGAAAGCGTCATCAGTTTTTATTTTTCATCACTTTTTTCTTAATATACGTAGATTGTGGTTCCTTAAAAAATAACTCTCTGCAAAGCCCAGGATATCCAAATGGGTATCAGAGCAATCTGGATTGTGTATGGCAGATCACCATTCCTCATGGCATGGCTATGTGGATTCATTTCCATGATTTTGAGCTGGAGGGCGATTTATGTTGGTATGTAAACGCACTAAAAGAGCTCCTGTTCCTTTTGCTGTAGACTACTTCACACAATCATGTTTCACCACAGCGTTCATTCATCGCTCCAAGAGTTTTAACCGCCATACAAGCTGATCGCCCAAGCTTAAAGTAGTAAAAGTAGTAAAAGTGTGGGTCACAACCAGATTTCTTCGGCATGCGCTATCAGCTTTTCCAAGTTATGAAACCTCACGCACACTGAGCGACTTCCTTTAACAATTCTCCGCTTCAAAATGATGGTCAAAGGATGAATAAATTATGCTTAACTATACCTCTGTTATTTATCTTTAGAGAGAATTTTATTTATTTTTAAAGTTAGTCACAAAAAACTGTAAGATTACTCCAAGAATGTCAATACTTTAAACTGTCTCTACATTACAGGTACGACTATGTAGAAATTTCCAACGAGAATAACTTCAAATTTGGCAAATACTGTGGAAAGCAGACTGGAAAAACAGTTGAAATAACTGGAGACTACGCCGTCATAAAATTCCATTCAGACTCAGCTGATCAGGAAAGGGGATTTTCCTTGCTCTTCACTGCCATTTCACCAAGTATGTACTATTGATATTTATCTTTCGAAGTCCTGATGATAACAATATCCATTATAACTCGTTCATACGACTACGTGAACTTAGGGGTGTGTCGATGCCACTAATAAACCGTAGATGAAGCTGGCTGCCCTGTATTTCAAGCTCATGAGAGTAATCAACGAGTATTCCAGTCAGTTGTAATCAGTCGGGTATTCGAGATTCACTCAGAGTCTTTTAAAGTCAAAGATTGAGTGAGACTTTTGATTGGTGTGGTAAATAGGTTACTTTACTTGCTAAAAGAAAGGATCTAGTTAAAAATTCATGTATTTTGACAGTTAAAATATACTTCCTTGTTTATTTCTGGCACATGAAATAACAAGCAGCTAAGTGTATTTATAAAATTATGAAAAAAATACGCACGCTCTCATGGGTCGGTAGGTGTTTGGATAGTCGTGTGAAAACACAAATGTAACGTGACCCTTTTTTGCCTGTCCCTGCGTATTTTCCGAATATTCTCGCCTCCTTGTGCTTCCCACTTTGTGGAAACGTCTTTATCTTCAACAGCATACCCCAGGTTTAATTCTCCACATTATATGGCTGTCATTTGTTTTCATAAAAAGGTCCTCCAATCATATCGATGCCAGCTGTTGAGCGTGCCTTTGTGAGCGAAGAAATGACGTGTTCAGCGACAGGAAGTCCTCCTATATACACAGCAATATTGAAGGAATCTACAGTATTGATTAATATTACAACCTCAGCCACTGTTCGATTCCGTGAAGAAGGGAACTACTCCTGTGTGGCCACCAGCAAGTTTGGGACTGATGTGTGGAAGGTTAGAGTGATAATTCCAGGTGGGTCTTCAACTAATAACAACAATCATTCAGTTTATATTGATCCAGGTAACAGATACTACTATGGAACACCAAGTGCAGAAGTGGATAATAGAGGGATATCAATACGATTTTCACTAAGAAACAGTAACTGTAAAATAAAATATTTTAAGAAGGAATAACGGTAAACCTTGTAGAGTTTTGAAATTATGCAGCTTCCGAACCAATTTCACACTTTACATAACGGAATATCTGTTTTTCATAACTGATGTTTACATTTGTCTTCTTTTTTTCTAGTTTGCTCTTTCTATTTTTTGCTTTAGATCTTTTAAGTTGCATTTTAAGAGTAATTTTAAGGCAATAACTGTGGTTCCTACAGGTTGTGGGTCCTTGAGAAACAGCTCATTACAGAGTCCTGAATATCCAAATTCGTACCCAAGGAATATGGATTGTTTATATCAGGTTAACATTCCTTACGGCATGACTATGAAAATTTATTTCGAAGATTTTGCACTGGAGGAAGCGTCCTTATGCAGGTATTAAATGTGAGTCGTTAGAGTTCCTCCACGGTACTTGTGTATTTGTGCCTTTCTCAGGGGTTGCAAAAAAATGCGTTACTATGCCTCTGTAATTTACCTTTAGAGAGAAGTTTCTTTATTCTTTATTACCACCTCATTGTATCGTCATAAACTCCAAAATTTAAAACAACACTAAGATATATAAAAAAAAATCTTTCAGCGTTTTTCTACATCGCCCGACAAATATTTTGTAGCCTTCGTCCAACTCTATTTTTTCAGCTTGAAAAAACTACATCAATTAGGACTACAATGACAGTGACAGTGATTCTTCATATCGGAAACAACAACGAATACCAAAACGAAAACGACGATAGCCGGTGGCATCAACAAAGATAAAAACATCGTTAGATGACACTGACTACGACAACGACAACGACAACTATAACAAGAACGACAACGATAACGGCAACGACGATAATGGTAACGATATTGATCATCCTAACGATGATTGTTCTGATGATGATGATGATTCTGATGCGCTGACTATGTTTATGATGTTGATGACCAGGATGAAGACATTAACTCCAAATGTCTATTGTAAGGGCTTTTATTACCATGGCCCACAGCTATCAAACCGGATTTCAGCATTCATTGTTGCGATCACGAGATGATTACAAAAAAAACATACGGTTATGTTAAATTATATGTTTTGTTGTATTGATTCAGAAGGAAAGCTGTAGAGGCTATTGGAGAGAGATACTCCAAGAATGTGTCTCTATTTTGCAGGGATGACTATGTTGAAATTTCCAATCAGAATAACTTCACATTTGGTAAATACTGTGGAATACAGACTGGTAGAACAGTTGAAGTATCAGGAGACTACGCTGTGATAACTTTCCATTCAGACTTTTATGGTCAGACAAGAGGATTTTCCCTGCTGTTTACTGCTGCATTACCAAGTACGCAAACTAAGTATTTATCTTTCATAGTCCTGATAAAAAAATTATTAAACTCGTAACTCGAAACTTTTTCCCAATAACAGCTATTTTGTTCGCGTATACATCGAGATTAAAAAAACGGGCTCAATGGCACATGGTATGATATGCAGGGTTGTTTAGTTCACAAGGATAACGGTACCGTTAACTTGTGACACTAAGAATTTGCTTCATAGAAAAATGAGCATTTCAGATGCGAATTTTACCCAAATTGGCGCCTTAAGAAATACATTTGACTTATTAGGTAAAAACCCAGTCGCTTCACATCCCCATGTGACTTACCTTGTGTAAAACAGGAAGCTGCATTACCACAGCTAAAGTTACTCCATTACACATTTCTTGAAGGTCCTCCGATCATAGCGATGCCAGCTCTTGTGCGAGCCTTTCCAGGCAACGAGGTGATATGTTCAGTAACGGGAAGCCCTCCCATATACTCAGTGATTCTAAACGACTCGATCGTTTTGGTAAACACGACAAACACAGCATCTGTTAAGTTCTTTAAGGAAGGAAACTACTCTTGTATGGCGACCAGCAAGTATGGATCTGACTTTACAGTCTTCACTGTTCTTGGTAAGTCTCTGGCTAACGGCCGCTGATAATCTCTCTATTTTGAAATAAACCGTCAAGGGAAATTCAACATCTTTTTTAGGATATTGATCCGATTTATTCAAGTGTAGGAGTAAATCTGGTGTTGTCAAGGGAAGTAGCAGAACCAGTCTTGGATTCTTAGGAAACTTGTCATAGGCGCTTTTAGCGAGAACTTTCAGTTCATCAAAGTTCAGTTTTACACGCAAGCAGAATCACTTAAAGATACATTCTTTTCAATTTCAGGAAGATTAGTAAAAAAATTAAAAATGCCAAACTTAATACCAGGATGGATAAATATTTTCCAAGGGTGCAAAGACCATGACATAAGTAGATTTTAACTTTCCACTAAGGCGGCTTAAGTAACAAAATCGTAGGGAATTTAATTTTTTGGACGTGCGCACATTTTGCCACTGCTTTCACACCTTCACTTCTTTTAAAAAAAAACCTTCTTGCTTTAATTTTTATTAATTTACTTCAAAAGATTGCAGACCCACCTGCTCTTTCGGATTGAGATTTTATGGCTGGACGCTTTCCTGTACCAACGCGACACCTTCATATCTTAAGGAATGCCTTCCAGGGAAAACTGAAAACCTGTAACATTGTTTTTTTATGAGATTTCTCACACAACATATTTACGTTACCTTCCTTAAATTCTGATAAGTCGGCAATTCTGGTTCTCTGTTTTGTTTTGTTGTTGTTTTTTTTTTCTGCTGTTGTTGGGTTTTAGATTGTGGGTATGCATGCTTCTGAAAATCCTAGTTCACCGTCCCTGCAGATATTTTTGGGGCGAAGTATTGCACAAATCACCCTATCTGACCTCCTTTCAGAAATATGGATCCATAAGAAAGCTAAAATTACTACATGCCCTTCAGGCTGATATTTTCTGTTTAATGTTAAGATTGTCCTATTATAACCAATCCTCGTGATCTTAATTTCCCATAGGGATTTATCCTCAAACGCGATCAAATCTCTTCCAGATGGGTTGTTTGCTGAGGTGATCGGGTTGAAGAACCTGTAAGTGCAATTTGACGTACCTAGACTCACTGAATTTCCGGTGTCTCCTATGAAACTTACCAGCTTTAATCACTGAAATGCTATTTCTTTCTACATATGATGTACGATCCTCGCAGTAGATAGCGCTATTTAAGCAATAGCGAAAATCAGACCTGAAAAAAATCAGGCCTGTACGGGATTCGAGCCACTGACCTCTGCGATATTAGTGCAGCGGTCTACCAATTGAGCTAACAAGCCAACTGGGAGCAGGCCGTAAAGTTGATTCGTAATAAACCCGTGAAAGTGACAAATGAGATACAATGAAATATATGAAGTTCATATATTTTGTACTGCGGTATTAGATACATATGATGCACGATCCTCGCAGTAGATAGCGCTATTTAAGCAATAGCGAAAATCAGACCTGAAAAAAATCAGGCCTGTACGGGATTCGAACCACAGACCTCTGCGATACTAGTGTAGCGCTCTACCAATTGAGCTAACAAGCCAACTGGGAGCAGGCCGTAAAGTTGATTCGTAATAAACCCGTGAAAGTGACAAATGAGATACAATGAAATATATGAAGTTCATATATTTTGTACTGCGGTATTAGATACATATGATGCACGATCCTCGCAGTAGATAGCGCTATTTAAGCAATAGCGAAAATCAGACCTGAAAAAAATCAGGCCTGTACGGGATTCGAACCACAGACCTCTGCGATACTAGTGTAGCGCTCTACCAATTGAGCTAACAAGCCAACTGGGAGCAGGCCGTAAAGTTGATTCGTAATAAACCCGTGAAAGTGACAAATGAGATACAATGAAATATATGAGGTTCATATATTTGGCTTGTTAGCTCAATATTTGGTTTGTTAGCTCAATTGGTAGAGCGCTGCACTAGTATCGCAGAGGTCAGTGATTCGAATCCCGTACAGGCCTGATTTTTTTCAGGTCTGATTTTCGCTATTGCTTAAATAGCGCTATCTACTGCGAGGATCGTGCATCATATGTATCTAATACCGCAGTACAAAATATATGAACTTCATATATTTCATTGTATCTCAGCTATTTCTTTCTGTCGCCATCTAATCCGGCTTAACTTTTAAGTGCATACAATGATAAAGCTAAAATTACTAAATGCCCTTCAGGCTGATATTTTCTGTTAAATGTTTGAGATTCTCCTATTATAACCAATCTTCTTGATCTTAATTTCCCATAGGGATTTATCCTCAAACGCGATCAAATCTCTTCCAGATGGGTTGTTTGCTGAGGTGATCGGGTTGAAGAACCTGTAAGTGCAATTTGACATACCTACTAGCTAAATTTCCGGCGTCTACTATGAAATTTACCAGCTTTACTCAGTGAAATTCTATTTGTTTTGTGTCGCTTAATTTTGAAGCGCATATAATGATGGTTTTTGTTACTCAAATATCATGTCATTTCACAAAATAAGGCGAAGAGATCGCATAAATATGAGCCGTAGGATATGAATAGGTTCACGACAAGTGAAATAAAAACATAAAAGATGCTACAAGGAGTAAAAATGGCCAGACGCGACGAACCAAGTCTTTAATCTTGCCAACCCAAATGTTACTTTAACAGAGATTTGTCTTCAAACGCTCTTGCCTCTCTACCAGAGACAGTGTTTTCTAACCTAACCAGCCTTCAAATTCTGTATGTATAAAAAAAATGTCAATTTTACCTAGTTGAATATTCCCTTTGAACCTTGATTGTTCAGTTTCAACTTTAAAAGAAGATGTAAGAAATGACAGATCATGAGTATTTTAAATTATTCCGTTTCGTTTGAATAAAATTGGAGGCTATGTTTACTTTTATTATTCATTTTATAGCTCTTCATCTCATTAAGCCATTTTTTACCTTTGGAACGGAAAAAGGGCTGAAACTTTTCCTGTTACTTTCGGCTGTACTTGTTTTCCTAGAGTAACAAGATGATTTTTCCCCAGGGATTTATCTTCAAACGCTATCGCCTTTCTTCCAGGAGAACTGTTTGCTAACCTGACAAGGCTGCGGCATCTGTACGGAAGATATGACACACTTTAGCTTACCCTATAAAATTTCCAATGTATATTCAACACATAGCACTTTTACCCAACGAAATGTTTCGTTTATCTCACTAATAAGCGACTCTGCTAATACTGCGTCCAAATCAATGCTGGGATAAGCTATTCCTGTAGCAGGTCTGTCGAAGGACTTATCGTTCGCGCGTCCTCGATCTTTGTGTATTTATAAGATGCAGAGTAAAGAAAAAACTTCGTAAATTACTTTAATAATGCATGTTTGCAAACCTTTTACTTTCTATAATGGGCCGAAACAAAAGGAAATTTGAATCTTGCTAAGTTGAATGTTACTTTAACAGAGATTTGTCTTCAAACACTATTAGCTTCCTACCAGAGACAGTGTTTGCCAACCTAACCAGTCTTCACACTCTGTGCGTGTTATCAATCATATCAATTTTAAACAACTCAAATATTTTCTCTGAATCAATGTTTTGTTTTGATACTAAAGCTATTAAGGAGTGGAAAAAGCCTTGGCACGTTTTCCCCCTTTTTTAATTTTTTTTTCTTTAACATTCATTTACCTCCCTTTCTCCTCCATTTCAATGTTGCCTGGCTTTAGCAAAATTGTCACACATTCCTTGCAAAACCGTTTTGGGGAAGAGGGGTAGGCCCTACCTTGTGAGTCCACAACATTTTGATCTCTGTGATGACGACTATCGTTGTCGACAAGATTAGAGACCACGCCAAAACACTGATCATTTGTTCAATGCCACTTATTGTAGGTATGACAAAATGGCACAGTTTAGTCATGGTGCTCTGATCTACTTTGCTTTCTCGATACAATTATTTTATAATAAGTCTAATATCATCGGCAAACTTATCGGCCAAACTAGGTAATTTTGGAATGCTAACACGCTTAAACGCCTCGCTATTATTTTTGTGTCCTTTGACAAAATCACGAAGCTTTATCTTCTAAAACATATGATATGGCTAAAACATATGATATTTTCACAGGCATTTATCTTCAAACAGCATCGCCTCTCTTCCGAGTACATTATTTTCCAAGCTAGCCTTGCTGGAGAGCTTGTACGTAAGATTTACTATACCTTAACTTCTCCTGCAAAATGTTCTGCTCATACAATGAATTATTTCCATTATTTATCTAAGATTCCTGAAGTGGATAAAATGTAAGAATTTATTATGTAACATCATATCCTCTAAGCCGTTTTGCTGGGGCATTTTACTACATAATTAGGCTCTATTAGTTAATGAACCTTCCCCATTACTTTCCGATTAATCTCTTTATTTTCTGGCTCTCTTTCTCCATCCTTTTTCACGTTACACTACGCAAAATTTTGCTCAGTTTAGTCATGGTGTTCTTTAATTTTTTTGTGCGTGTATTCTTAGCGCTCTACTTTGCCTAGGCTACCCTCAAGTATGTTGAGTAATTTTAGATTTTTCTGATATATCAATATTGTAATATTGCTTAACATTTGAATATTGACATGACCACATTTTTTGTTGTTTTTGTCTTTTCTTGTCATCAAATGGCCATAAAGGCATTATTTGTTCTTTTGCTAAGTTAAGCAAAATCTCTATAGGGATATATCTTCAAACATCATCAGCACTCTTCCAGAAGGATTGTTTGCTAAGTTGACCCGGCTGGAGAAACTGTGCGTGAAACTTGATATACATTAACTTATTTTATGAAGCATACCCGCTTTACCTAATCAAATGTTCCCTCCATGGCATTCTTTGATCATAATTGCGGATATGGATGAAGTGATGGTATTTATCACTCCGATATAATGTCACTTCATCGAGTGGGGTCAAAAAATGCTCAGAATATATATACCACCATAACATCCTGTGATGTTCCTGAGAAGCAGCTTTACAACAAATTGGAAACGTGTACTGTAGACGGTGAACAGAATAAATGTGGACGAACGTAAAGAACCAAATATTGAATCTTACATTAGCCGTTAAATTGTTACTTCAACACAGATTTTTCTTCAAACCCCATTGAATCCCTACTTTTTTTCTTTACAGGGATTTACATTTTAACATGATCCACTCCCTGCCAGAGGGAATTTTTCCCAAGCTGAACTTGATAAAATACCTGTACGTGTAGTTTGATAGACCTCAGCTTACTCATTAAAATGGAGATACTTACCACCTCCACTCAATAAAATGTTTGTTAATGCTATAATTTGATTACTATATCGGACCTTAATGAGATGATGGTGTTTATTCTTCCGTATCATGTAATTTTACAGCATAACGTCGAGAGAACGCACAGATAATGACATTTTAGAATACTGGTTGCGCAAGTTCTCGACAAGTAAGATACGAACAGCTAAGCCAGAGACTGTAAAACTGGCCGAACGTAATGAACCAAACCTCGCTTACCTCCTAAGGAATTACATTGATACTGTTTACGAAACTTAACAGCCTTAATGATAGGTGCACACTTTAAAGATCCCCAATTTTACCATGTCAAGTATTTCATTTTTATCATTACTTAGTGTTAGAACTATATCTAATAATTGTATACTTTCGGTTTCCTGTAAATATAATAAATACTTTGCCTTGTAGTGAATCATAATTTGTTACCAGCGTTTCGATTTATTAGACAATTCGTTTCCTTTGAAATGGTTGAAAGATCAAACGATATTCTTTTCTACATGTATATTAGCATCCCCATATTATAAAGCATCACTTGTTATCCTTGCTCACTGAGTTGATGTTTCCACAGGGATCTATCTTTAAACACCATCAGCTTTCTTCCAGAAGGATGTTTTACCAAGCTGACCATGCTGCGGTATCTGTGAGTGGAACTTTATGTACCTTATTATTTTGTCCTATCTAATGTTTTGTACATGCAATGTCTCCTATCAGCTTTAGCCAAGGAAATTTTTTGTTACTGCCTCAATCTAGTTTTGATTGCTGATTCACTTTATCATCTGTGACAAGCTAAACTCGCTAATCTAGACGTTATCTTAAACATGTAGTTGTCTGCATAAGCTATTATCTCTCCCACGCAAGAAAAAAATTTGCCAACTGAAAAAGCCTTTAGTCCCTGTGCCTCTTCCGGAACCTCACCTCTTCGTTCTCTGATACCTTTTTTTTATACCTTTATTTTCAATAATAAGAATGGCAACTTCGTATTAACAATGTGTCGTAATACGAGATCTCCAAAATCATAAAACATTACATTTCCTCCACAGATATTTACCTTCAAACGCTATTACCTTTATTCCAGAGGGAATCTTTCCCAAGCTGAACTGGCTGATCAGACTGTTCGTAAAAATTTGACATACCTTAGCATATCCTGCTCTGTCAGTTCTATGAGACATACATCAAGTACTGCTCAAGTGAAATGTCCCCTTGCGGAACTGGGTGTAATATGACGGTTTTTCGTATTCCATCATATTATTTCATTACACCATTCAAGTGTAAAAAAAAAAAAATTAGGGGAGAAAGGACTCAGTGCAAATGAGCTGATGAGATCGGAAACATATTTTGACTCTTGCTGGCCTAGACCTTACTTCAACAGCTATCTGTCTTCAAATGCTATTTCTTATCTACACAAAAACTATTCGCCAACCGAACCCGTTCACTTCTGAATCATACTCGTGTAATTTCGTGATGATAATAGAATAAATCTTTAGTATGCTATGATAAACTCCCCAAATATTAATTGTGGAGCAGTGTGTTTCTTTTGCTTAGGTAGTAGATTTTTTCGCAGGGATTTATCTTCAAACGCCATCACCATTCTTCCAGAAGGATCGTTTGACAAGCAGACTGAGCTCTCTTACCTGTACATAAGATTTTATTTAACTTACCTCTTAAAATCAATACAGTTCTACAATTAACCTAAGTTTGTCGCATATTGTTTTTTCTACTTTCGTTTAAAGGCCATTTTTTTTTTCTTTCAGCTTCCTATTTTTCACCTTAGATGCTTTGCTATTGATGTTCTTTTTTCATTTTTTAAATCCTACATCACACTTTCAATAGACTGACTGATGGCCATAATAATTATAATGATAATATCTTTTTACACGCTGTAGTCATGTCCCTCGAAAACCATGCACCAGTCTTCTTCACGAGATAACTTCCGTGAGCAGTTGTCATGACTTAATGGACGTAGTGGTCTCAGTTGCCTCGCCCACAAAAGAAAAAAAAAGGCGATTGTGTACAGGAAACTCTTCTTGTGCCATAAAGTCGGAACTGGAAGTAATTACGCTTCCTATTCTTCTACTATTGCAAAGGGAGAAAGCATAAAATGTATGATCGCTATACTATTTGGTGTTTTCTGATAGCTTGATTGCTTGATTTATCTTCAGGTATTTATCCTCAAACGGTATCACGTCTCTTCCGGAAGGACTGTTCACCAAGATGATCAGACTGAATGAACTGTACGTGATATTTAATATACCTTAGCGTGCACTCCATAATATTCTCTGCATACTATGAAACAGATCAACTTTACTCAATAAAATGTTCTCTTTGAGCCAATTTTTAATTCAGTTTCGAAATTAAATGCAATAATGGCATTGATTATCCCAATATAATGAAATTACCGAAATTAAGACCAAGAGGACATATAAAGCATGACACTGTCGTAAATCATAGTGTTCATAGACACTTTGACGGGTGTACAACTTCTTCGATTTTACTTTAACAACTTGGTATTTGTAAACGTTATTACTTATCCATCACAAAATAACATTTACCAACCGGGCCTGTCATCATCTATGTTCTCTCTTAAAATCCCACTCTGCCTCATTCCACCCTACAAATTGTTCCGTGTTTTACTTGTTTTCGTCGAGTTACTTTATTCTTTACAGGTATTTATCTAGAAACGCCCTCACCTCTCTTCCCCGACGATTGTTCGTCACGCAGACCAGGCTATTGGACTTGTATGTAATATTCATGATTTATTATGCCCTATCTCACCCAACACGATGTTCTATGTGTGCTGAGACACAGACCAACTTTACCCTGCAAAAAACTATTTTTATAGCCCTATGTTTTTTGTTTTTTGTTTTTTTGTTTTTTTTTCAGTGATGCAATTAGACCTAACCGGCTCGATTGACTGAATTGCTTTAAATGACCCAATCAATTCCAATGACCCAACAAGCTAAAACTGAATGCATGCATTAATTACGGGTTTGAATCATCCCACTATTACTTCACTTCAAAGAATAGGGTGAAAGTAATGTGCAAAATATACGATTATGGCATTCCAGTTGGACAGGTTTACGACAAAGCAAACACGCAAATAAAATCCAGTTTTACACTCATAAAATATGAAGCATTACTTTCTATTTAACTAAGTTTTTTTCATTTTTCCACAGGGATTTATCTGATAATGCCATAACCTCTCTTCCAGAAGGACTCTTTACCACTCAGACCTGGCTGTGGCACCTGTGAGAAAAATACGATACACTTTAGTTTGCCGTATCAAATTATCTGTACGCACTCTAAAACAAGCCCAGTTTACTCAACTTATCTTCTCTTCGCACCGATATATCGTTTTTATATCGGAGCTGGATCTGTGCAAGTTGAAATAACATAAAAGAACGCTTGCTGAGTCATAACAATGAAATGCTTTAAAGGATTGGGGTTATGATCGAAAACAGTTGCAACTGAAAAAATTATCTGATCTTTTTGTTTGAGGAACAATTCTCTCATTCTCAGAAAGAATTTGATGCTGACTGGAATGAGAATTAATGCATGTCTACGCCATATTTTCTCTCTGTTCTTAATTATGTCAAACGCGTCAATCTCGGAACTCTATTACTTTCATCATATAAGACGCACAATTTCCTATTCCCACACTTTTTTAACTTGTTCCAGTCACTTATTTACTATACGTTTGTTGATACGCTAGATTCCTCGATAGAAACAATTTACAGCGTATTCCTCGACGAGCCTTCTATGCCATGAAATACATAAGTATAATGTAAGTCTACATCATTGCACTAATTCCCTCAAAATCAATTTACCGTGAGAGATTGGTGGGGTCCTCTTTGTCTCGTGTTTAGTTAAGTTATTCCCAGATCCGGGACGAAGCGCAGGGACAAATAATGGAGCCGAAGATAGCAAGTTATGCTCCACTGTAATTGGTCTTCACAGAAATTTCTCGTCACTTATATACCTCTGTTATCTTAAAATACGTCTCCCTTAGCCAATATGAAATGGTTTTTTTGTGCTGCCTTCATTAAGGTTACCGCGCACCTTAAGGAGTGTCTCGCGTGCAAGCGATGTAGCGCGTCCGGTTTAAACTGTAGATATCTAAACCCCATATCAAATTAAAGCTTATAGGACTAGCTATCAGACTATACCAAAAATTTTGAAAAAAAATTCATTGTCGAATTTTCACGACTTCTAAATGCGAGCGCCGGAATCCCCTTTTGAACGTTACATGTCAAAGCGAATTTTGTTTTTCGCTTATTTAATGTGTTCCTCCGTTTCCGGAGCCAAAGCGCTAAAAAACCTTGTCTGCGATTTGCCATATTCAATTTCAGTGAAAAGTTACAGAACATTTTTGAAATAGGATTGAAAAAAATGTGGAGTGATCGTACAAAAATCGCTCTTAAAAAAAAAAAGATTTAGAAATAAAAAATTCCGAGACAAATTTTTGTTGTTTATATGTTAACTACTGTCAAAATTTGAGAGCAATAGAACAAATTCCCTTTTACTTGTAGCTCTTAAAAGGTGATTCGGGCGCTCCTATTTAGAAGTCGTGAAAAATTCGACAATTAATTTTTTTTCAAAATTTTTGGTATAGTCTGATAGCCAGTCCTATAAGCTTTAATTTTATATAGGGGTTGAGATATCTACAGTTTAAACCGGACGCGCTACATCGCTTGCACGCGAGACACCCCTGAAGGTGCACGGTAACCCTAACCCGTTCGTTAGATGCATCATTGTCATTTAACCTCGCCGAGGCGGTACGATGATGGATTGATTACTTCGATGACGACAACGATGTTGATTATGACGATGAAGATTATAGTAAAGGCGCTGAATATGCTATCAATTTTTTTGTTATCCTTGACGTTTAGAGCACTATCCGATAATCCTATACAGGCAATTGAGTCGGAGGCATTTAATTTCTACAGCTCTGCTACCTCTCGATTGTAAGTTATCTTAATACACAATCAAAAGTTGTTGTATTCCCCACCGAAAAGAAAGAAACCCCTCCTCCGTCAAAACTATCGACCTCCAGATGTTCAAATTAATCCTTGAAGCCTATATTTTACTTTTCATGTTAACGATCACGCAACTATTTTGGTTTCTGCATAACAATTACGATAATTGTGCCACGAAGTCATTCACTTTCTTTTACTAAATCAAATTTTAACGCGTTTTTCGCTTAGCTACTCTTTTTACAGGTTTTTTTAATATTTTTGAAATTATCGTTTAAATATTATAGATACATAATAATTTGGATATATCAACAAAGTTGAAATGGTAAATTGGCCACCGTAATGATTACAAAAGCTGACGTTTCGAGCGTTAGCCCTTCGTCGGAGCGAATATTTTTCGTCGGAGCGAATATTTACTTCGCTCCGACGAAGGGCTAACGCTCGAAACGTCAGCTTTTGTAATCATTACGGTGGCCAATTTACGATTTCAACTTTTTTGATATATCCAAATTATTTCGTTACTCCCACCGACGCAGCCCCAAACAGTTTCTTTCGAAACTATCAGCCTTTATTCATTATAGATACATGTTTGTTTATGGATACATGTTTCTGTGTATATAAGTAGGTCTATAAATAGGTTGGACTTTCCTCCTAGAATGGTGCTGCGGCGCTTTTTGAGGATTCTTCCCATTTCAACGTATTATCACGTAAATATTTTTTTTTTGTTGTTGTTGTTGTTGTTGTTGAAATAAAGCTTAATAGATCTTAATAGATCAAGTTCATGCCTACAACCTTTCGACCAATTAACGTTTTAGCTGAAGTGATAACGGCGTGAATACAAAATCAAAAACCGTAAATACTATCTAATACAGCTAGATATAGCAATCTTGGTTTACCTTACCTGACAGAGATGTCATCCCCATTCAAAATATTTTACAAATCCTTCTTTTTCTAAACTAATAACTGTGTTTTCACAGATTTCTTTTGCGAACGAACTTGAAGACATTTAAATCGGACTCCTTTGCCAATCTCAACGTCGACGGTTTTAAGCTGTAAAGTATCCAACAAACATTTATTGAAAATTCACCTGACATCAGATATGAACTCAAGGAACCTTGTGCTCCTCTTCTGAAAACTTGTTTGGCGCAGATAAGACATCACTAACTACGGTATCAATACCATTTTCCATATTGCGACCATACTCATCATCTGCATCAGTTATGATGTCACCAATATGATATGATAACTCACAAGTGGAAATACCACAGGGGTGTAGTCATAGAGAATATTCAGTACTTGCTTGCTCTACAATAGCATCTGCATATGGTAAATCGGCTCCTTAAACAAAGAAATTCTATATTGGGACAGACTAGACGTGAATGTTCCATCGTAACGGATAATTTTTTTTTGGATCAGACATCTCCACGAGAAAACTTTTCAGCAAAGTTTGCAGTGAAGCATAAAACTTTTCCTGCCAGCATATCTTTACACATGAGCCCCAATGTTTCCATTCCCTTGGGCATAAGTCACTCCAAACTGATGGTCACAACAAAATTTTCATACGCACTCAGCCTTAACGCGCTTTTTTTCGAGGGATGGATGGGGCTGAAATACAGCAGGCGTGACTAGTAATAGTACCGTTGTTTGTTTCTATTTCAGCTATTCGTGGGGAAAAACTCCTCGGTATATAGCATACTACCATGAAAACAAGACTATGCTCGAAGTATATCTGTTAGTATTATGTTTTGAATGATCAAGAACATGAAACTAACAGTTGGTGGTCTCAGAAACTAGTTTGTTTAATGGTGTCCAGAGAACAAATGCGGAAAATTAAACTGATTTTGTGTTGATATTTTGCGCTTGGTCAATTAACCGAAGGCAAAAGTCGCCGTACTTTTAAATACTATGAGTAGGTTTAATAGGCAAAATTTTTTATTCCTGATACTCTCCTGATAATTAAGTCGTTTAACTGTATTATGAATAATCGATTAAGTAGTACTTACCTAATATACAAGCACTTCTTGACCGCATTCAGCACCGAATTGCTAACTTCGTTGTTCAATGTTATGTCTAGGAATCCCACTGAATCACACAGAGGAGTTCTTAAGTTTACTTCTAGTTATTTTAGCATTGCTCGCCTGCAAAGTGCCATGTTATGGATGGGATTTACACACACTGTCGATCATTTTACCCGCCAAAATCTATTTCGACCGTGTCCACTAGGAACGTTTTCAGCGGGATATGGGAAGTGTTTTCGATGCCCTCCAGGTATGCCCTAGTCGTCAATGTTGTAATATTTTGATAGATGAAGCTCTTACCTGGCCACTTTAATTAAAAAACCATCATTAGCAAACGTTACATAAACTCCAAAAGTAAAGAAGATCAATTCTCAAAGGCTAAGCACGGAGACTTTCGAGTCGATGCAGCCTCAGTCATCGCAGAAAACACGGAAACATTCAATCAGACCAAAACTAACTTTTTCAAACCATAACTAGTTAAAAAAAACTTTTAATGAACTGGTACGTAGTAACCACCCTCCGAAAGTACAAGAGAAGATTTTATCGCATACCATGAAACTCTTAATCCATTAATAAAACAATCGATCGTGAATTTTACACGAAAAATAGTTTGCCATTGTCAATGGGTGAATGGTTCTGACAGTCATCTTAAGCTTAATTTTTTATGAAACCTTCGCTGAATGCCGCGGCAATCATATTAATTTTATTGTATGGTGGGTTTCAAGCTTGTAATTTTCTTATTTTGATACAGTTATTTGTCAATTTGTAACTGATTAACCTTTTCTTTCCCTACCTAACTTTGCCTCGGCTTCCATGCCTTGCATCTAATGACTTTTTCAGGTGGATTTTACTCTGATACCCTTGCTTACGTTGCGAAAGGCTGCAAGAAGTGTCCAAATGGGTCTTACGTTCCATTCGATAAGACACCTGGAAAATCAATTCTGGATTGCAAGGCGTGCCCTTTAGGTAAGTACCAACACTGTTGGCACCTAGCTGACATCAAAGCTTGCCCGTGCATAACTCATCTCAAGAGTGGCTCTCGTAAAATTCAAATGCGGGACTGGTGCCTACATACAACCAAGCGTGAATAGATTGTATTTTTCATATCCGTATTAAACACATGCCTCTAACAGCGCACTCACTCTACCAGTCACAAGGCAAATATAGCACCTTTCAGGTGAAATTTAAAAAAAAGATAAAATCTATTATTAACAGCACTGACACCTTTCTAAATTTTCACAGGAACTGAAAGTGACTTTTTTGCTGGACATCGTGCTTGTCCGTGTTTGGAAGGATTTTATCGAACCCATCGATTCGCTGAATGTCGTAAATGTGGCAACGGAGGACTGTTATGCCAAGATGACTATGCGTCCTTAAAATCGGGATTTTGGTGGCAGTGGCGGAACGAGTCATTAAAGCATCACTACCAGAATTTCATACAAAATCTTTTGTCGCCTTCTCCCAGGTTAGATAACTCTTCCGTGCAATACCCTTATGCGATCCCAATACCTTACAGGTGCCAGGAAGAGGAATCTTGCAAAGGTGGCTTGGACTCACCATGTGGAAAAGGGTACGAAGGACCACTTTGTGCAGTTTGTAGTTCAGGATATCATAAGCAACTGCGGTCCTGTGCAAAATGTCCCTCTAAGGCGTGGATTGCGGCACAGCTGTCAGTTATCGTGGTGCTTTTATTTCTGCTACTTGTTTTTCTGATGTGGAAGAGAACAACCAAATTGGAAAAGGATCATGGTCACCATCTCATAAACATGTTCTTTTCTAGGCTCAAAATACTTATTGGTTTCTATCAGGTTACTCACGGCTTACTAGAAGTTTTTTCGTTCATTGATTGGCCGGATTCATTGCAAGTGGTCGCCACACACTCTGGAATACTCCAGTTGAATCTGCTTCAGATCGCACCCGTCCACTGTCTATTCTCGGGGTTACAAGTAAATGTCTTTGGAGAATTGTTCGTGTTACTAGCATTGAATTTGACTGTCACTATTGCCTTAGGAACGAGTTACGTTATCTATAAGACAATCGTCACGAAAAAACATAGTCTTAAAGACGAGGAAAAGTCGGAAAAAATCTCCCAAACAAAACAGCTGGTTTACAAAAATCTGTTTTTCTTTTTGTATGCGACATATCTGAGTACAGTTTCCAAAACAGCCAGCGTTCTTCCACTTGCTTGCCGAAAACTCTGCAGGGATGGCAGGGAGGAGACGTGTAAAGTATACGCTAAGGCAGATTACAGCATACAATGCCAAGGATCCTCATTTAACCATTGGCTGATCTTGGCGTACTTTTCGACCGCCTACATCTTTGCCTTGCCTGCCGCCTCGCTGATAGTACTTTGGAGGCAAAGAAGAGTGATATCATCCAACACAGACAGTAGTAAGGATTCTGGCACGGAAGTGATTGAAGGGTTGAGATTCCTTTTTCAAAATTATAAGCCCACCTCGTGGTACTGGGAACTAGTCGAAATGTCTCGTAAAGTTGTTCTTACGTCTGCTCTTATACTTGTGGGAGAAGAGAGCAGGTCTTATATTGGTTTAGCATGGGTGGTTGCTGGTATGTATGGAGTGCTCTTCTCCTGGATAAAACCCATACAACTCGCTTCAGAAAACAGACTCATGTCGACTTCCCTTGCTGTCACTGTTGTAAATTTGGGAATTGGTGCGGTAAGCAGAATCCCAGCAGAGAATACATCAACCCTAACAGAAAAACATAAAGACGAAATAGTGATGACGATGTTAGTACTTTGTGCAAATACAATGGTGATTGCACAAATTGTTGGTAAGAGAAATGTCAGTTAAACAATTTTTTGAGACCAAAGCATCCTGAGAGGGGCTATTTTAGTACTTTCATTCCTTGCTCTGAAGAACATGGTAAAAAAATTTGAATTGATGCTATTCGAACTTTCATTAAGCGATAGCCTTCTTTCATAATGGCGAGCATTATCCTTATTCTTCAATGTGCTAGCAAATAAGCCTTGTTGGCCTCACGTTGGAGGGAAAAGCTGCTTTTTTAAACACGTTATCGATGCCAGATGGCATGTCAAGTTCAGAAAGAGAAGCATTTAGGTCGCCACTTATGTGATAAATATTACTAATGTTTAGGATTTAGATGGGAGAGAAGCACTTTATTTATCCAAGAAGATAAAGCCATGAAACAAAAAAAAGTGGAAAAGACCAATAATCACAGTGAAATTTCTTCTCAGCTTAAGGTCACCATATCAATTGCAAAAATACTTTTAACTAAATTTTTCATTTTTCCTATACCTTAGTTCAATACTTGATGTTTTTCTACGAGTTCTTCAAGAGGTGGCGTAAGAACCCACATTGGTCATTTTCTTGCTGTCTGGCTTTACTCATTCCATTAAATGACCTGCAAGGAGAAATCCAAGAAATGGCCGGTAATAACTTGATGAAAACCCAGCTTGACACGGGGATCTTAGAGAAACCGTCCATTGCTGACTCTGCACAAGACAGTGAAGCTTTGACCTTTAGCCTTTGTGAGGATGATGTCGAAAATAAAAATAAGATGAATGTGAAATTTCACAAGGGAGAGAAAGAAAATATCAAAGACAACCATAACCGCAGCCATCAATGCACGCAAACGGTGGTCTCATCTTTCGCTTAGACGGCAGTGCATGGATCAATAAGAGACAACCTTGCAATAGATAAGTAAGTACAATACCATCTTAAAACTCTCTAAGAAAACAAGGAGAAACCCGTACGAGAAAAAAACACCTTTTCCAGAAAAATGTACCCAACATTCGAAGAACTACCAAACCCATTTAATTTTAGCGAAGCTGAGTTAGGCGATAGACTGCAAGATATTTTTTGATGGTAGTTTTCTATGGCGCTGAGTTAAACACTGTTTAGCCTTTCAGAAACGCCGCATTAATCACTTAAAAGTGCATCATAAATTCCAGTTGAACAATAATCTTGCCTGAGTTTGCATGTTTCTCAGCGTTACAACAATGTTTGTTCGCCAGCTTGTCTTTGAAGCTTGGCATTTCTTCCGGTGTTATCTACCTCAAATATTGCAACTATTTCAACAGAACCATTATGTATATATCAAGCTACATCCCTTTTTTTTTCTTAATTTCCAGAATTTGTTAGTTTATATTGCCTTCAAGGATGTTAACATACAAAATCGTTTCGTCCCCCCTCCGGAGCAGATTGAAATACTATGATATGAAATCAGAGTTTAAAATTTAGACCCCAAGTTATCACGAACATCGTATGACTCGTAACTTTCAACCTTTCATTTTTCCAGGCGTAAGCCTCTCGAACATCAGAAGCTTACCAAATGAAACAGAATGCAACGTACCAAAAAAGCAGAAGACATGCGTGACTAATAAGGCAGAGAATATTGCAATAGCGAACCCATGGGAAGACTTGAGGAATAAAGACGATAGAAAGGAAGAAGAATGAAGAATGATTCTATTAACTGTGAAGCAATTAGCTGACGGTTTGTCGTCACGTAAATCTTAATGCATATTCAGATAATCTTAAAAGTAGTGATGGTTATCTTGTAGACCAATAGTATCATGTTCACGTATCAAGCAAAGATTCCAAATCGACTTCATTATAGTAAATGCTGAAATATATTTACAATACAGTGTACAATTGCTTTTCATAAAATGCGATACCTGCATCACAGAATTTAGTCCATTTTAATGTCTGGAGTTTTATGAATATTGCTATATAGTAACTGATATATGTAAGCCCCACTAAACAATGCTACTGCAGTACTGTAATAATTAATAGCCCTCTGCAGCGCACCTTACTACAGTCACGAAGATGGTAATTAGCCCAACAGAAGTTTCGTATCTATCGAGCATAAAAAATTTTCGTTAAGTATTTTGCCTTCTTCGTATTCAAATATAGAGTTAGGGAGCAGATAAATACACGTTGCTTAGCATTCATTGAGCATGAAAACTGAGCCACTTTAACAACCATGGTCACATTTGACAAATCATCTTTACCCCTTTTTATAGAGTGAAGTAACTGCAAAAAGACGTGCTGCCATGTTCCAAAGACGCCACTTGAGCCTTTTCAGCACATGGCCCCGTAATGAGTACTAGCTGCTGAGCTTCCCGCACGACTAAACTTTTCCACTCTCCTATTTATTTCTATTGGGAATAAAATTAAGGGGCTGGTTTTTCAAAAGCTAACAATAATCCATGGTTGAACATTAAACTAAGCTTTCACATTCGAGACTGACATCATGTTCGGTTTATCTCATTGTGGCAAACATTTAGGGCCGCACAACTCAAACAGTAAAGCTGTCTGAACAGTAAACAGTAAAACAACCGGGAAAAAATTGAGATTTTCCCGTATCGGCGACCTGTAAAATTGCATCTGATGTCATTACCTGGACCGTCCTATATGGCAAACCGTGTCAGCTTAGTTGAAAATCAGACGGGAAACTCTTACTACCCTAAAGTCCCCGAGAGAAAACTTAAGAAAGCGTCTTAGATACGTAGATTCGATGAAGTGAACATGGGCAAACTATCCAGAAACTCGGGAAGAATACGCAACCTTTGCTGAAAATGAATTCTCTGTTGAAGATGAGTTTGGCTATGAAATTTAATGACACTATTAGTGGACCTAGTTTATTTGGGAGCGATTTCCATTCTGTGATTGTGCAACTAAAAGCCGGAGATACTGCCTATTTCCAAAACATACCCGCCGCGTTTTGCCATAATTTACATGTATCAGTGGCACGTAACATTGCACCTGATGCCATTTAATAGACCATGCTTTATGGCACACTATCTTAAAAATCCCAGAGAAGAAAACTGAAGAAAACTATCCGGGAACTAAGAAGAAATGCACAACTTATATTAGAAAGGAACTCCGATTGAAGAGGACCTTGGCTGTGACACATTAAGAAACTGTCTGTTGTTCTAATTTATTTTGGAGTGATAATGAGAGTTGGAAAAACCAAAACAGACCTACTGGGTTTTATCATAATTGTTTCATGTAATTCATGAGCACGGACTAGAATTTTTCTGGGCAGGACCTTTCTGTAGAAAAGGAAATTTATGAGTGTCACAAAAAACCTTCAAAATACCTGAATCGACTGTCCAAGACACTGAGGTTTCAGCTCGTTATTCTGAGTGTAGAGTAATGTGAAGTACGTCGTGAAAGCAAAAAGGTAACTCCACAAAGATGGAAAATAAATAAAGCATTTGTATTGACAATTGCTCCCTTTATCACAGCCTGTTTTCAAAGAAATGACTAGCAATATCATAGTGTCTTTCTTCACAATTTGCTACTGCTCATATACGTCGAGGCTTGGCAGGACGAAGTGAATTCGCACCTGGTAATTAACAAATGGTAAACACCACAGCGTACACTATTGAGTTATGGATGCACGCGGGAGGTTGCTAAGCACGAAAGAAGCGTAAGAGTCGCTCGAGGCGATAGCCGAGAGCGACTCTAGCTTCTTGAGTGCTTAGCAAACCTCCCAAGTGCATCCATAACTCAATAGTGTACGCTGTGGTGTTTACCATTTGTTTTATAACATAACATTGATACATTGTAGCTAAAGAGTTCCCGTTTATTAACAAATCTTACGCGACCAGAAAAAACAAGCGCGCGCGGAAAAATAGTCTTTGCATTTGCTCACGTCAGCAGCGTACACCCATGGGCAAATGGGGAACGCTAAATTGACCAATCAGAGCGCGCGCTTTACTTTGGTTATGTTATAATTAGCTTTGTTTTATACATCAGTGAGGCAACGCAAGCGCGTGGGAAACGTGAAATGAAAACTAGCTCGTGACTAGACGAAAATCATCTTTCTCTACATAAGACAGAACTGAAAATAATTATCTTAGCGAAGAAGACACATGGTATGCTTTTGCTGTCAGTTCTTTGATTGTATTCAGCATTTGCTGTTATTGGAAACCCCCAAAGGAAAGTGACCATATGACATTTTGCTCTCAAGTTGCTTAACAATGGGAAATATAGGCCATTTCGAAAAAGATACTTGTTGTTCGAAATGTTCTTCTCATTCTTTGAATTAGAATCCAACTCTTCTGAGGTCACAGACAAGGAGTTAACTTTTCAAAATATTTTAACTAGCAAAATGTTTGAAAGTTTTAAAATTCCCAACCGCAATCACATGCTGATTTCAGCATCGAGTCTATCATGTCACAAATAAAACTACTCAACTGGAGACTTTCCAGAGCTCTCTTCTGGGGGATTCGTTTATTTATTCTTTAGTGTAAACGACGTAGATATATTTAGTACGAAAGAAAATGATACTTTTTCACGACACAATATGACAATTGAATATAATTTGAACTGTTTAATAATTTCTTAGTCATTTTAATCCGTTTAATATTTATTTTTCAAGTCGCGTGCAAAAATGCTCCTGAAATTAGAACCTGCGGCAGCCGCAAGAAGTGCTACCTAGCTAGTTCAATTGGCTCAAAATTGTTCTTGTAAACCAAACAAAACTTCTCTTTCTCAGCACACCTCTAGAATGGAGGAAGTTTCCAAAAGCCCTGCTGCCTTTTACTGTCACAATATTGTGGCAGCTACGATAGCAAAGAGTTCCAAATTGTTTTTCCTGAGTGGGGGTAAAAAGAGTTATCAATATGGCCTTAGGCCCCATTCACAAGTATCCATTTTTATTTGAAAACACAATTTTTTCGTTGCAGATACGGCTTCCGTCCACACTTATCCGATGAAAAAGATCATCGAAAATGGAACTTTTCAGAAACCCCTTCCAAAGTGGATCTGTTTTAAAATGCTGTTTTTGCGTGTACCTGTGGGCAGACGAAAACGGAACCCTTTATTAAACACTGCGTGAGGGTGATGATGGCTAGATATACTTGTAATTGTACAATATTGGAAGGAACAGTTTTGCGATATTAAAACCGACCTTCATTGTTTTGGGAAAAGTTTTGGCATAAGTAACAAAACAAGATATGAATTAAGATTTTGTCTCAAATTAACAGTGGCTGAAAACAATCAATCTGTGCAAAAACCAATTTGTGTCTTTTTAAAGGGACAAGGTCAGGCTGTGAGTTTACGCACTATTTTTAATTTCGGTTTGACATTTTTTGTGGTCATTGTTCCCACTGTTGTTGACACGAAGCAGAATGTGTGGCGGTAGAAGCCGACAATCACAAAGTGTTTTGGTCGCCTACTATTGTGTATATTGCCGGGTAATTGCAATTCCATATGTAGAAAATTTTTGCTCCGATTGTTTCGAGTGAGCTTCCATAAATCTCGGGGCTTTTCTCTCAAAGAAAACATGATTTGAAGGTAATTTTCTGCTTGTGGAAATAATCAAAATTAAAATAAGGCGAACTTTCACTCACGTCATCGAAAATTCGATAGAACACCAAAAGCGCAGCTATCTGAGGAGGAGGGCAGCATTATTCGTAATAATCTTTTAAAAAAAACGCTAAGTTCAATACACAGAAATAGAAACCTTTTGTAAGAAAGCGACCCCAGGAAATCGATGCCATCAAAAATTGTTTCCCAGACGCTTACAAGATAAAGCTGGCTACATCAGCGAAGTGGTTAAACAAGTCGCCGTTGGGGTATGTATTTCGATAACCGATCGACGAACGAAAACTTGGAGCAACGTTTACTGAAATCGATGGTTCTTATCTTAAAAACTGGAAAAAAGGAAACGATGCAAAAAAACAGAAGCGAATTTGCAGCTCATTGCAGCTAATGATTCGGGAAATATCGCAAACAAAGAGGCCACGAGCAGTTTAGAAGATCCCTACAACGGGCAAGCGTATCCGTAAAGTTAAAAGCGTAAAGAAATACAGAAGACTTCTTTTCAAAACGTTTTATTTTCTTATTCCAATCGCAACGTAGCCCATTTGATGCAAGCATAACTTAGTTATTGAAGTTCTTGTCTACGACAAGCGAAAAACAAATTATTTTGAGTTTACAACGCACTTCACAATAGGAGGAATTTATCTTTCATGAACTATAAATGTCATATTGTATCGTATGTGAACTATTTGATACTTAATCAAAAAATTATTTTTGGCGACGAACCAAAGTTTCACTATCGAAGCAGTTATGCAAAACTTGACGCGTTCGTGGTTTTTTTTCTTTTTTCCGCAAAGCAGTTCAGCCGATTCTCTAAATCTAAGACCGTAAAAATTTATATAAAATCCCAGACCGGTCCTTATTTCTAGCAATCATAGTTGTTTTCTTAGGGAACGTGAGGAATAACATTTTGTTTCTTTCCCTTAATCCCAAGTTTGAGTTCGCTCAAATTTTCTGTCTGTTGAAGGCAGGATTTCAACTGTTAAGGTGTTAGAAACTGTTCCATCATTTTGTTTATTTTACTAAAATTTAGAACGAGTGAGAGTTTCAGCTAACAAGAGTGACGACTGTTATTGAACGCAATAACGCATTTTTTACAACATTATACATTTCAAAATCAATCTTTAAATCATTGTCTGCTCTCTCAAGTATTGAACAGAAAAATCGAAATTTAGAGACAAAAATAGTAAAAATGTAATTTTTTGGTCTGTAGGTCTTAAATTCCCCCACCCCACCCCCCTCCCCCTCGATGCTCTGCACAGATTTGCATAAGAGATAAAATAAAAACCACAGTAAATAATTTTAAGGACTTTTTTCAAACAAAGTGACAAATTCTCTTTAAGCTCGAGGCGATTGCCATATTTCACTTAAATTGTTACTGCAATCAGTCCATGCGGAGGTTGCAGTTTTGTCTCGACTTCAAAAATCAATTTTCACGTGGCTGAAAAATAGGTTCTGAGACTGAGACCTGCTATTAAAAAAAGAGCAAACAAGGGATTTAATCTCAGTATCTGATGTTGTTAATCAACACAATTTTAATTTTTCTCTATCCTGCCTTTCATTCATTTACACATCCTTGCGTCCAATTATCCATTCATTGTAGCATCCATCCATCCTTCCATTCAACTATCGGATGCATCTCTGCTCCCTCTCATTCATTTTTTCCATCCATTAATGTGTCCAGTATACATCCATACATTAATGTATTCATTGATACTACCCGCTTACTCCATCCTTTCATTCTTTCATTCATTCATGAATCAATAAAATGCTTTATTCTTTCGCAAACTTGTTTTGTCGTTCAATTCGTTTTTTACTCCTTTTATTTATTTCTTTGTTTTTGTTTTTATCTCTTTCTCTTTTTCCATTGTGCTTTCTTTCTTTTTCTCCTTCAAGCTTAATGTCTTCGCATCAGCTGAAGAAACGAAACAACAAGCACACTCTATTGAATAATCAAATTAAATCTTATTATTGTCCTCCACTTAAATGCATTTTTTTCTTCCCACAGTAATTTCGCTTGCAATGGAAAATATACCTTTGCTAACCGCCTCATCGCTTCTCTTTATTTGGGTGCTTACGAGGAATCATCACTGTGCCTCAGCTACGCAAGGTCAGTTTAGTTTTCAAACTAATCTTTCTTTCTACCAACATCGTGAACTAATTTTACTAATGTGGATAAAAACGTTTTTGAGTAGGTACTTTTTTTGTGAGAAAATATCAGGAGAGGTCTACTGACTGATTAACGCCAGGGAAGCCTCCATACTCAAAGGCGGCAATTGATCAAGCCCAGAAAATTTGCATAGTTGTCACGTTAGTATTCATTCTCGGGCATTAAGGACATGTCCAGGACGATTCTGATGCTCGTGCCCAACCCTCGAGACCTACATGTACACAGAAGCGACCTAACTCAGCTTGTTATAATTTCACAGACTTCCCCCGTAACTGACACTTACCAAAACGTTTTCCATTTTACGCTCGTTTATGCTAGGGACAAAAAAATATCTTAACATTCATTGTAATACCCATAGCATGGTCCCCGGAATAAAACTTTGTATGACCAGTAGTACTTAGGTAAACTCATGAGCAACTCGCTTCGTTCTGTTTTCTTGCGAAAGTGCATGCACAGGTCGGTTGTTGTTCGGTTATGCAATCAGGCATGGTTGCTCATCGATCAACTGTTACCTCCTAATTCGGGTAAAGAAAGAAGAGAAATTATGGCCTACAAGCAGGAAACATTGCTGAAATTAATTTGGTAACGTGCAAACCTACTGGACTCAATACATAGCAAGACAAGAGTCATTGACAACTCCACCTGCGTCTTTTTATATCCATGTAATTGAAGCATCTTAAGAAGCCTTTAAAAAATGTCCAAAGGATTATCTGTTGTTCTTGTAGGTTGTGGCTCCTTGGGAAATAACTCATTAAAGAGTCCTGGATATCCAGATAAATTCTACCCAAGTAATATGGATTGTGTTTATCACGTTCCCATTCCTAGCGGCATGGCTATGAGAATTTATTTCGACTATTTCCAGCTGCAATACGCCTTTTGCTGGTATGTAGTGCTTGAAGTTATCAGCTAAACTGACATAATTGGTTTTCGCTTTGATAAAGAGTACGTCACTCAGTCATGTGTCACTCTTTTAAGAAAAGCTAAATTCTGGCTCTTTATCTTTTTTGATTTGTGTTAGCATGCGGCAATTTTTTGTCTTAAGTTTTATAGGAAATATGTAGAAAATACTCATCAGCTGGAATAACTTGCATATCTCTGTTTTGTAGGTTTGACTATGTAGAAATTACCAATCAGGACAACTTCTCATTTGGCACATTCTGCGGAGAGAAGACTGGAACAACAATTGAAATTACTGGAGACTACGGTGTGATAAGATTTCATTCAGACTCAATTGTTCAGAAAAGAGGATTCTCGTTGTTGTTCACTGCCGTTTTACCACGTATGTACAATCACTTATCCAAAGCGGTTTTATATAATAGATGTCGCTGCTCAAGTATTTTGAGGAAAACAGAGAAGACCTTGTTGCTACCGGCAAGCCTGTCTATGTAATGACTGACGCTAATATTATTCTTCTCCACTTTAATTCCTGCAATTATGCACAAGATTTTCTTCTAACTCTCCAGAGCCTTAACTTAGCTCCCTGCATAGACAAACCGACTCGCGTACATAGAAATTCTTTCTCATTAATCGACAATATATTTACAAACAAAGTTAATGAGAATATCATAACTGGCAACATAATCTCTGATATTAGTGACCATTTCTCGCAATGTTGTATATCAAACTCACTTGTAATCAAGAGAATAGCCGACAGACCTCTTGCGCGCAATTTTTCTAAATTTTCTGAAGAACATTTTATACCTGACTTGTCGCGTATTGATTGGGTTGACGTAGTTTTCCGTAATGAAACTAATGTTGATGAGGCTATCTCTTCTTTTTACAATAAATTAAATAAGTTGATAAATAAAAATGCTCCATTAAAACCAATCTCTGGGCGGAAGATGAAATCTTTTTCAAAACCTTGGATTACAAAAGGAATTCGTAAATCCATTTAAACGAAAAATAAACTTCTCGACGGGGGTAATATTAAACTCTTTAAGATATATATATTTTTCCCTCTTTTGACAAATAATGTATTGAAAATCGACTTTTTTTTAACGCCTTCAATGAGTAATTCGTGTTTGTTTGTCCTTAACATCGCCCGCCTAGATTAGCTCGCTATTTGCAGGCGGTGTTTATTGTAAGTAATTGTTTTGGAAGACCTAATAAATTTGTAAACTTGTAAACTTAATACAAGTGCAATACAGGTGGAAAGACACAAAAAAACCTCATTAACCTTAAACTGTAATAATAATAGATATCCATAAGAATGAGGGAATTATCCAGCCCTCGGCTTTTCACACCCTCTCGTATCCCCCTCTGTGTTGATGGGCTATCTCATCTGGTTGTCATAAGTAGCATAAGTTATCATAGGTAACGAGAGACCACGAGGTGGAAATAAACATGGTAGTTGTGTTCTAGAATCCTACTGCTCTTTGTTCGCCGCTTACTACTCTTTCTCCTTAGTCAACTCTACAAATTAACACTCTGTTAGGACTCTGTTTTTAAAATGCTTGGCACTAAGGTGCTCTGGTACTTTTTATGACATTAACTTGTTTTTATTGGAGGTCCTCCCAACATATCGATGCCAGATGTTGTACAAACCCTTCCGGACAATGAGGTGACGTGTTTAGTGACAGGAAGCCCTCCTCTTTACACAGCGATACTGAAGGACTCGACAGTGTTGGTGAACACAACAAACACGGCAGCTGCTCTGATCCAGGAGGAAGGAAACTACAGCTGTGTGGTCACTAACAAGTATGGGACTGTCTTCAAAATGTTCTCTGTGATATTTTCAGGTAGGTCTCAAAGTGAAAACTAGAATTCTTCATTTTACTTTGCTTCAGGTAATAGGCTGCCTTGAGAAACCGAAAATAGTCATTTGTGCTATACAAGCACACGATTTAGTAAAGGTGTTTGCCAAAGCCACAGCTATGTTCCGTGGGAAAAAGTCGTATTCGAATCTTATTCCATGTCAGGCCATCTTAAACTGTTCATATATGTCACAGTTTACTGTGACGATAGTTTTTGGCGTGCGAACTAGACTTTATCGACGGCACAACAATAACGGGAGGAACTAGCTTTGTAGAGCGACTCGGCAGCGAGAACGAGAACTCGTCACGATTCCCTGGTACAGGCGACCACTTCAAGCCCGCTTTTACGGACGTCAAGGACGAGACAATCTTTTGGTTCCACAGTAAACTTTATTTTAGCCAGGCCAACAACTGACATGACCTCTAGCTTCTTCAGTTTAGTAATCGGAAAACCTAAACAAAGTACCTACTTAAATATGAACTAGTGTGAGGTTCTATTTTTCTTTAAATTGACAATGTTTAAGTAAGTTTAAAAAAAAAAGAACGGAAGGGGTCTCTTTGAAGTTAAATGATTTGTATCTAAATATTCATATGTTGAAATTGGAAGAGCAGATTCAATAAAATTTAGGCCATTAAAAATAGGAAACTTAGGTGAAAATTCACAGCTTTGATATTGGAAATATGCCTCGTTATTACAAAAGAGCAGCTTATAGAATAAAATGAAAAAAATTAATTAGAAGTTTCTGCTTATCTAAGCAAGGTTGGGGTTAAGTTTGATCGCAAGAAAAGAAATTGAAGTCACGAGTATAAACTTAGCTGCCAACTACCATGAGAACTGATTTTGCCAGAAATGTCATTAACACTTTTATTTACCTACAATTTCACTAGAATTAAACAAGAAAAGTACCGATAGGAAAACGCACAATGAAGGCAAAGTAACAATGCAAGATCTATTTTCAAAAACTAATGTGGCTTTTTATTTTTTTAAAACATCGCAATGAAAAAAACTCGTATAAATTGAGAACGGCTAGAATAACGAAAACAACGAATAAATATGCCTGAACAACCACACGGAAAAACCACTAAATTTTCCCGTAACATTACTTCTTTATTAAATAGGAATCATGTAAATGATTGTTGACCTGGGCCGGGTTGTTCAAAGCTGGGTTGAGATAACCCAGGGTTAGTGTGAAATCTCATTTTAGATCTGAAAGCTTTAAAACCAAATTCAGGACAATTCGTTTCGTCTACGATTTAATGACTGGATGCCCTTCAAAGAATAGAGAGAGTGATCACAGAAAGGCCTTTGAACAAAAGGATAGAGAAACCCCGAATGAAATTTAACCCTGGGTTAGCACTAATCAGCTTTCGAACAACTGGGCCCTGAGTTATATAACGATTCTCGTTGTATAATACATTTAAAAAAATAAAGGAGGTCGTTTCGAGGAATGTCGAAGGTCTGTGTACTTAGGCTGCAAATCACATTTTATCTTAGGTCTACAGGGAAAGTTTGCTTGTTTGATTCCCTGTTCTAATTCAGAGGTCAAATCATCTTCTGCAATTATCGTTTTCTTCAGTTTCTGTTTGCTAGACCTTTTTTCCGGGTATTACAGCTTGGATGAATTTCATATATGTTTTCCCCCACCACATCCTACGCCATGAAGGCCGGTCCTCTACGAAAAACTTGCGGTTAAAAACGCAGTTAATTTGCTTACTGCCATAACAATACGTCAAGCACAATGAGAATTTTCATCAGTTTTGGTATTGCTTAGTTTTTCTTTGTTCTGACTCTATTACTTTTGCTTTCTGTGCTTTTATTGTTTGCCGTTAGTTTTTTGTGGTTTGCCTTTTAACTTTGCTCTTAAGGATGCTTAAAAAAATGTCAGCAAGTTTAAAAAACAATGTTATTATGAAATGAAATTTACAAAATATAAAATCAAAAGTTGATACAAGCTAAATACACTCAGTTTACAACGTGATTATGCAGTATCAAAATCAAAATGGCACAGCACAAAACAGAGCACCATTTGCTGATGGGCAATGTTTAGATTCCCGTCTACCTCTTTCTGGTATCTTTTTAAGGCGTTATAAGACACATAGAAAACATTTCAAAAGCATCATCTGTTGTTCACATAGGTTGTGGCTCCTTAACGAATAACTCACTGCAGAGTCCTGGATATCCAGATAACTACCCAAAGAATATGGATTGCGTATATCGGGCTATCATTCCTCACGGCATGGCTATGAAAATTTACTTCGACCATTTTGAGCTGGAGAACTCGGACTTATGCAGGTAGTGAATTCTCAGCCCGTCTGGTAACCTGGCATACTTGATCATAGGCCTCTTCCCTTAGTAGATTAGCGTTTTATTCAATAATTCTCTTGTCTGTCTTTTTGTTGCCTGTATCTTGTATGTCCTTCAGAAACTGAGTTTACTGATCAAATTCCAAATATCTCTATTTTGCAGATTTGACTTCGTAGAAATTTCTAATCATTATAACTTCACATTTGGTAAATACTGTGGAAAGAAGTCTGGGACGACAGTTGAAGTAACCGGAAAACATGTTGTCATAAGATTTCATTCGGACTCATTTTCTTCACAAACAGGATTCTCCATGTTTTTTACAGCCGTTTTACCAAGTGTGTATAAATAATACTTATTCTTCGTAATTCCACTCCTACTCAGTGTGTATCTACGGTAGAATACATTTACGAAACAAAAAAGTATTTCTTTGAAAAATAATTCAATGCTGTTCGGCATCGGCTTAAACTTCTTGTCTTTAGATTTCAAAAGAATTAATATATTAACAAGAGAACGCCTATATATGAACAATTAACAAATGGTTAACACCACACCGTACACTATTGAGTTATGGATGCACGCGGGAGATTGCTAAGCACGAAAGAAGCGTAAGAGTCGCTCGAGGCGATAGCCGAGAGCGACTCTAGCTTCTTGAGGCCTATGATCGTAATAGCTCTAGCTTCCAGAGGCCTATGATCGTAATTTTTTTTTTAATAAATCTTCAGATTTTGATTTTTATCTTTGTTAATTCTCAGTAGTTGAAAGCTTTTACCAATTAATTATTCCGCTAAAAATTTGTGTTCGTTCAAAGAAGAACAACTGATTGCTGATACTGCAACAACCTGACCTGCTGTGTAATCTAGTTAACTTTGCGGGTGAAGTAACTGTCGCTTCTTTTGTGCATATGATTGATTGTAATGTTCAACAACAAGCTGTATTGGCGCTTGTCGTGTTACTGAATTAACGTCTATTCTAGGTCCTCCAAATTTATTAATGCCAGTTGTTTTGCGAGCCTTTCAAGGAGACGAAGTGAAATGTTCTGTGACGGGAAGTCTTCCTGTGTATACAGCCGTACTGAACGAATCTACGGTATTGGTGAACACATCAAACACTGCAACTTTCAAGTTCCTTAAGGAAGGAAACTTCTCTTGTGTAGCTACCAGCAATTATGGCTCAGACTTCCGAACTTTCTCTGTCTTAGGTAAGCCGTTAAGGAACAGCTGATACTCTTAAACACGTAAATGCAGCAAACAAACTGCAAAGTAAACTTGACATAGAGGAGCAAGTTTTTTGAGATCATCCGTTGACTGAACGACGACAAGACTAAACTTTTGTGGGACAACACAACAATTAGGAAATGTGGATATTATCATTGCTGGTGTTGGTCACTCTGGCATCACTATCCTTGTGCCCATCACCAACCCAGTGTCTGGTTTGACTGGGCTGTCTAAGTCAATACACAGCAAATACATGCAGCCCTTCATTTCTCTACATTACGGTATAATTTAACCGAAAGAAAGAAAACCATACTTCTACAAACCAACTACTTTATTAAACAACGTGTAATATTCTTAATATCTCGCTTTGGTTTTTGTTTCGTTGTTCCTTTTTGTATTTTTTATAGATTGTAGACCCACCTGTTCCCTTTCAACAACATGGCCATACAGACGAAAAGTTCTTTCATGCGTCAATGTGACGGACCTGCATCTGAGGGATTGTCTTCCAACGAATATTGACAGCCTGTAACATTGATGTCGTTCAATATTGACCCACTTGGACCCGCTTATCATTTTTTGCAATCGGGAATTCTCCTTTTCCCACATTTGCTTTTTGTGATTTTTCTTTGTTTGTGACTGCCTCGACTGCTAAATGTATAAAAACATTCAGTCAGAAGTTAGGCATCACTAAAAAAGAAAAATGTAAAAAAGAGTTTTAGAAAAATCTAATTTCTTCGAAATCATCTTTTTATGCTGTATTTGTACGAGGTTGACTCCAAAAACATTGATTTAATTTTGAGAGATTCATTTCCTGTGAAATAATGTGAGTACCTACCTAATTTCACTGAATGATCTGCTGTTAGTTTCCATGTCCTATAGAAAAATATTTATTATCGTAAAGTCTTATTCTTCCTCTTCACTTATTCATTTGACTTTTCCATAGGAATTTGCCTTCAAACGGTGTAAGGTCTTTTCCATCAGGATTGTTGGACAAGCTAACCCTGCTGAGGGTCTTGTACGTATAAAATGACATATCTGGGCTTACACAACTTAAGAGGCTGTCTCTCTTATTTCCACCCGGTCAATTTCGCGTCAAAAATAATTTTGCCTGAAACTCTGTCAACAAAAAGACTTTATTTAGGAAAAAACTAAATTAGGTTTGGTTTGATTCGAAATAATTTTCTGACTGCGTTAGGGGCCACAGTTATTGCCCAGTCCGTAGGAACCGTGGCAACGTCTCGAAAATTGAAAATTAGGCATATTTTGTAACATTGTAAAATATTTTATTCGCATATTTAAGCCGCCGAATTTGTATCAGATTGCTTAAAAACCTTTCTAGTTTTCCAAAAGAGTTATAATTTGTCCTCTCAATATATCTGAAAAGGCGAATTTTAGCATATTCTGACCCCTATAAATCGCCATCGGCCGATGGCCGTAAATAACCTTGATTTAGACGTTAAGTTTTGGGATTTGGGACCTAGTTGACAACTCTATCCTACACAGCCGTTAAGTTTAGACCTTTATAGGCAAAAAAAATGCAAAAACCCCTGTACGTTTTCGATTTTTCAAAAGTTATGACCGTTTGAATCAGCACATGTACGAGTATTCGCGATTTCATCACCTACACCAAAATCGACCTACTGGAGCAGATTTCGTCATAAATACAACTTACCCGCTTTGCAGCCCGGCTTCATGGCTAACTTCAGTATTTTTGTAATAACCAAATTGCTGAAATCCATGACAACCTCAACAAATTGCTAATTATTGCCTTCGAAAAGTAGGCTGCATCCATCGCGATTCGATCGTGGTATCAAAACAAATGGTCGGAATTATGGCCACATTTCGCAGTTAATTACCCATTTAATATCGCTTCCGAGGTGAATTTTTCCAGAATCAGAATATGAACTCCCCATGTCTGGAAGCTGAGGGGGAAATGAAGGTTTTAGCCTTCTGAAGTGGAGAAATAATTGCTTAAATTTAGATCACGATGATCCAGTTCGATGTTGTACTGTTCTCACGAAGGTCCGCACAAAAGAGAAGACCGCTGATAGCTTGTGCCGTATGCTGTGTCGTATGATTTTGTTCTATCCCAATTTACACCTCAATGTAATATCTGGGGAGAAAATTGTGGCTAAAAAGAATAAATGCTTTCAATCTGGAGTTTGATATGATACAATTAATAAATTAATTTCAAATGTCCTGAGCTTGCTTCTCTCGGTTCCGCGTCGATTGTGTCCACAGACCAGCAACTTGTCAATAGCCGGAGAAATCGGCTACAAACGTGATAAAAATTTTGACACATGTTTGGTATGAACAGATATTATAAGTGTTGTTTCTGGTAAATTTTCAATCGTTTTTATAAAAAAAAATATCACTGATTGCGACAAGCTGAACACGCTTATCCCTGTTTTCGTTAAAAATGATTTTGACTTGAAGAGCAAGGCTCAGTACGATGCCTATATCATGTATCAGACACTGCTTGACATGTCGTCAAACTAGGTACTATCTTTCACTGATTTAGTTCTGAATTCTAAGTGAGTAAAGCACGACAAAAATTAATGTCACAGATATCATAAGCTTTGAGTATTACACTATAACAACGCCGTCAGAACCTGATATCGGAACTAAAGGAAGTTTGTACCTGTAGACAATATTCTACACTTTCAGCAACTGTATAGGACATTGTTTACATAAGTCTACTGTGAAACACACTGACAATCCTTAATAACGTCGGACAGTTTGTCTACGAGGATCTGCTTTTTGTCTCTCAGTTTTACAGGGATCTCAAAATGACTACAGATGGCTCGCAACAAAACCACATTGAATTTCTGAAGTGTGTTACTGTGGTAACGTTCACAGAGGTCATACGTGTCGTAGCAGATTGGATGCGAGACTTTGATCACTTTGTTAACTTTGTCTACCAGATCTTGTCTCTCGGAATTCTCCTGGACGCATTGGACATCTTCCTGCTCGTCCAGCGATATCCCGATCACACCCTGATCTTTGCGTCGCACTGCTGCTAGCCGGGAGAAAAAGCTCTGAACTTGTCTCTTTGTCAGCCACTGTTCTCTAGTGAACAAACGTGCATTTGATTCATTTTTCGCATTTCGCATGTCCACTGCAACTTGGGCGGGGTCTGCCTTTCTCCCAATTCTTTCTCCAAGTGTAAACAGTGCCGTTAGGTATTCTTTTACATTCTCTAAAAATCTAACATTGCCCCTCGGTTTGCTTACGGCCCATTCTGTTCGTAGAGGCGAGAGGGGCGAAGTATCCCCAGGAGAAGTGAGTGGTATACTGGAATCCGACGAACAGCTCGAACACTCGATACCAGCGGTATCTATTGACGAGAACTTAAGGGCCCAGCCCCTTTTGATTGCATCATACTGGCTTAACCTGCTGACTGTATGCTTTCGAACGTCCAGGTGGAGCTCTAGTTGCGAAAACGTTTCGAACACTTCAACACACCCAAGCACAGAGCATTCAAACAATGGCGTTGTACTCTCTGTCTCCTTGCTGTCCTTTAAACGACGCTTGACCACGCGCTTTTCATGAGGATCATAAAACCCTTGAGATTCTATGGTTTGAAGGGAGGTTTCACCTTGGTGCTTGATATAAATCACGTCATATGGGATGTACTTCCCTTTACCGATGCCATAACATTTCCAAATTCTCAGACCGGTATCTCCATATTCGAAGTCGTGGAAGCTACTGGAATGCTCAATCTTATTTATATAGAGAGTGCTCTTTGATTCGTCGACTATGCTAACTGCAGCAGTTGTTCCCTTCACTGGGTGTTTCGTCAATGCATCTCTCCTGTCAACGGCAGTTAAAACATCGTGCCCTTCGTTGCAGTAAGCGCTAATAGAAGACTTCATTGGGTAGAGGATACGATCGCAAATGTCTTTACCATACTGCGGCTCTGTGTAGTGATAACTATGAACGTCAACTCCAACTCCTTTTACGACATCTCTCACAGCGGTTACTAGGGAGCTGTTATGATAGCAACCGGCTTCATCTGACCTCAGATGAACTTTCTGCAGCAAAGGATTCTTGACTGTCAGCTGCTTTAGAAGATCTTCGAGAATTGACGTAACTGCATACCAGTCCTGAGTACACTGATAAAAGAGGTGAGCGTACGAGATGACTTCCGTCGTGTTAGACTAGCTTCGAGACACAACGCTACTAATGTGCCAGCTTAGCCCTCTTTTTCCGTACCAGTCACTTTGCTTCTCTCTATAGCGCAGCTGCAGAAACTTCATGGCCCAATCTATAACAAGAAGACACGAGGGCTGGTCAAGCTTTGCGATGATATCTTGCTTTCACGGACCTCATAATGTGAACTTTCCACTGAACGATAGCCTCCGAAGATATCTGGATATCGTAAAACAAGTTATTTTTTTTGGTCCTCCCTGTAAAAAACTAAGGTTTTGTTATCCTTAACAATTTGTTGCATCTTCTGCAAAACGGAAGCAATTTCGTCGCATTGAGAACAGAGAAGCATGTGTTGATGTGAGCATTGTTCCTGGAAATCTGGATCGTTTGGATCGCTGAGACCAAACTTACGACAGTGGTCGGGACATTCGCTCTCATCTTCCTAGCAGTGATTCTGAAACTGGGTTTTGAGGTTCCTCTTACCCTCGCTGAGGGCTCTTCGCTCTTCGTCTGCCACGTTCTTTGCGAGCCCAATCTGGTCAAGCTCGTCCACTATTCGGAGGAGTTGCGCGCGAACCTCGCCGACCCATCAGCTGCTGTGTTATCCAAGCCGCCAAGGGACTTCTGTTGAGAGGCTTCCCCTACCTCGAGGATGCGAAATAGGGTCGAACGGCTCAGTGGTTCAAACTGCTCTTCTTCGCAGAACTGAAGGTACTGCTTGACCATTGTTGACCTTGTGACTTTGCGAATAACATTTGGCATTGTGATCTTCTCGCCACTGCTGAGCCTCAGTCTCCTAGTTCTAAATGACACGTCTTGATAAAAGCAGAGGCGGCTCGAGAAGTCTAAGAAATGGTTAAGCTTTATTGGTGGCAGTCGAACTCGATGACATGGGGACTTTTCGACCAAAGAACCTGGACCACATTCTCTTGCATGAGCTCTAGCGCGTCTAATTTTCCACTCGGTTAACTTTGCATATGGCTCGTGGATTTTCTGAAGCGTCTTCACTGGATATCGATACGCATACAGGCTAAGAATTTGGGTCTTCAAGGTACTCGTCATGGCGTTGCTGTAGGCCTGCATCAACGGCACAAGGTCCATGTGGCTGGTCCCTTTATCGGGTGTGAAACAGGCCTGAAATAGCTCTTGTTCGGCCTTCAGCGCTATGACGTCACAAACGAGAGTGCAAGCTTCAGTAGCCTTGTCGATGCAAATCTCTTTCTCGTGTTCTTTTGCCTCCTACCATGTACTTTTCAGCTGAAAGGTCAGGGGACTGACGCGGCCACCACCGGTTGCTAGTGGGTTCAGCTTCTCCATGGCATCTGTAAACGCCTACATTGCAAACTCGCTGGTACTTTCAGCTGCCTCGTCGTCTCCAGAGCTCTTGGTTTCGGTCCCAGATCTGCATCCCAGAGTCCAATCAGATATAAAGGCATTCGCTTTCGGTTGAGGCGGCGTCGTGGCAGGCGTTGATGTGACCGTTGCAAGATTTATAGCTGCCATTCGTTTGGCAAGTCTGGGAGTTGAGAAAATCAAACAAAAATTAGAAGTCCTCCCACCATGTGATTAACTGCATAGTGTGTCCACCACTGAAATTTTTGAGCGCATTGTTGCGAAAGTACAATTAAGTTCATCTTCGTCAGCAATACGCGCAAAAAACTCCGTTCTGTTCACAATCAGCATCACCGCGTGCAATTGTATGGTACATTATCAACCATTTTCTCTTTTAAAGTCGTCCAATTTAAAGCCAAAACACTGTTTGTCATTTTTTCGCAATTTTTTCCCATTTTGGCCATGCACCAGTAAACATACTTTGCTTACTGCATCAGCAATGTTGCGCGAAATATTTTAATGTGTGGCCACGCAGAGGAAAAAAATTTTGCTTGCATGCAACATTTCCATTGAACATTTGTCCTTGAAAGTTCTCTAGGTGTCAATGCCTATCATGGTCTGCTTTATTTATAGGATCAGGTAGCGTTATATCACCTATAAGGTTCGTCCTCTTGCTGGTTACTTTCTTCGGGACGTTGCCCTTGCAACAACGTCATGTTCTCCGCGAGTTTGATTTTGTGCAGCTTCTAACAAGATACACAGATTACTGAAAAGCACGAAATAAAACAATAATGCAAAATGATAATGAGCAGAGTAATACTTATAGATAACAAATAAAAACAGTTGCACTATGATCACGTGACCCCTGGGTACTCTCTTAAACTTCCACTGGAGGGTGTGCTGCATAGGTTGTTAAACTCGACTCTAGGGATAAAAGGACGAAAATCGATGCCTCCTGGTCTCTATATCAATGACGCAAAAGGGCTTTGTGTAAATGTATAAACGTCAAAAACAGAAGGAATATTATCTTGCAACAGCGTAAACATTGGTGTCAAATGACTCTCCAAGTTTATTTATCTGGTATCTCGCCTTGCGTGTATGACATAAAAAATGCTTTTGTTGACGTTGAGAGATAAGGTAGGGCAGAAAAACCCAAAATATTACGCATTTTTCAGTAGAGATGCTGTTTTCCGATTATAAACATAATTGACTAACGTCACAATTTTGTAGTGTTGGAAACTTTGGTTGTAGATTTCAAGTTTGCTTCAGAGCATTGTTACAAGTCGAAGTGTGATTTAAGTTATCAAGTTGCACTAGCTGCCACATGGCCTCCATGTGGAATGACAGTACGTATCTTGCGACGAAATCACAGCAGCTGTTTTGTTTTATACTCACTTGCGTGCGAGCTTTCGCCCAGATGTTAATCAAATCCAAAATACTGAGTTCTGACATTTACCGCACCTCAATATACGTGTAGATCTTATCTTAATTTAAACCGTGGTCCACATTTCAGGACAATACCTTATTGGTAAGCTATAATTTACATAATCATACTTACGGGAATCTATTGGAACGAGTTCTGAAAAGATAACATTAATTTCCCTTGACATGTCGAGATGAACTGCATTTCTAGTATTTAGCTGCTTTTTCCGGCCGTTGTGCAGCGGGGACTGGCAAGTGCGACGTGGTCGCCAGTTTTTACCTATGTTTCCTCTATGCCTTTCGCAGATCCAAAGTTCTTCAAGTTGATCGGGGGGAAGGTCGTGTAGCAACCCTGACCTGTTAACGATAAGCTCATATTCTTGTACCTTTCCTCTTAGCTGACCTAAGTGACATGCTTGTAGATGATCATTGATGTCACGTCTACATTCTGAGAGCTTTATCAACCTCGCTGAAGACTCGCTACAGACTGAAGCCTTTCTGGTTTCGAAAAAGCACTTGCATGCCATACTACACTTGCAGGCCTTCAAGAAAAATAAAGAGCCAGCGGGTTCACCCGCAATGGTCAATGCGGACGTCTGTGAAAACAGAACCACGACTGTGCTCGATAGTGCAATCGTTCAGCCTTAAATTCCAAATTTTAGCCCCCAAACTTCGACATATAGACTTGTGGAGTTCTATGACTGATTCTTGAACGGAATGCAGCAGCGATCCAAAGTTTTAACAGGACATTAAGCGCGAAACATGGCTTTAGTTTTCGAGTTTAGCTCGCAACAACCAATTAAAGAAGAGTGTCGAGACACGCCGACCGCTGAAGTTTGGAGTTATTTGCTGGAGTTATCATTAAGTTCACCAGTTTGGGGAGCGAGGAACATCTGAAATCTCACATAAAGCCAAGGTGCGCCGAGGGTAAGCTGTATTTATGACGAAATCTCCTCCAGTTGTTCGATTTTAGTGTAGGTGAAAAAATCGCGAATGCTGGTACATGTGCTGATTCAAACGGTCATAACTTTTGACAAATCGAAAACGTACAGGGGTTTTTGCATTTTTTTTGCCTATAAAGGTCTAAACTTAACGGCTGTGTAGGATAGAGTTGTCAACCAGGTCCCAAATCCCAAAACTTAACGTCTAAATCAAGGTTATTTACGGCCATCGGCCGATGGCGATTTATAGGGGTCAGAATATGCTAAAATTCATCTTTTCAGATATATTGAGAGAGCAAATTCTAACTTTCTTGGCAAACTAAAAAGGATTTTAAGCAATCTCATATAAATTCGATGGCTTAACTATGCGAATCAAATATTTTACAATGTTACTAAATATGCCTATTTTTCAATTTTTGAGACGTTGCGACGGTCCCAACAGACTGGGAAACAATTATGGCCCCAAACGCAGTCAGAAAATTATTTCCAAACAAACCAAATCTAATTTAGTTCTTTCCTAAGTAAAGTCTTTCTGTTGACAGAGTTTCAGGCAAAATTATTTTTGACACGAAATTGACCGGGTGGAAATAATAGAGACAACCTCTTAATCATAATATTCTTTCACCAAATATTTTCAATAGAATAAATATAACTTGACAACAAAATACACTGTTGCACTACGATATATACATGTGTATATATAGATAAGAAAGAAAAGTAGAGACCAAACGAAGTGGAAATGGCCGAACGTGACGAAACAAGTTCTTCATCAAGCTAGCTTGACCAAAATTTTCGCTAAAGGCAGTCCGCTGCATTTCGGTTTGCGAAATCGATACACTTCCAACTTTGCTTAAAAATATTTGTTATTCCGAAAGTCATTTAAGCAATAATAATTCCTTTGTCGATGCTAAAACTGTCTCAAACCCTGAGGGCTAAATTTTGGTGCCGGGTACCGGGTTCATCATTGTAAAATTCTTAGAATTTCAAGAGTTTCCGCTTTCACCACCAGAAAAATATTTGGCAAGTGTAAAGCGCTTTTTTTTGGTTCGTCAAATAAGATTTACATTAACACAATGTAAAGTTTTATTTTTGACATCTGCTAAACCGAAAAGTACATTTTCATCGCGGTAGTGCGGCAAAGTCCGACTTTTCCCAAGCATTATTTCGATTCAGATTTATTGAACAAATGTAGAAAAGCTTGAAAATCCAAAAGCATGTTGTGGCTGAAGCGAACGTTGAACGCAGTTGGCCGATAAATCGTGTATTCCGCATCGATAGAACAAAGTTTGAAGCGTGCACTGGACCCATAAGAATTATGTATCCATAACAACCCTTAAAGAAAGGCAATTTAACCAATAACCGCCTATCATAGTAGTGAGATCTGCACTTTTTGGTCCGTTTTCTGCATATAACAATTCAAAGTCATGATTTCATTAGAAATGAACCGGCTGGAGATCAAAAGGTTCAAAAGCTGTTAATTACGCTGCAGACTTAGGAGTTACGTGTAAAACACAGTGTGGGCTACTATTCGCATTTTCTTCTGTCGTAGTAGATATAAATAGAGATATTGCGTGGAACTTCCATGACAAAAATGTGCGACAAAAATGTGCGACAAAAATGTGCAAAAAGAAACCCGTGAGTGTGTTTTTAGTGTAACTTGATGAGAGTTTTATCTTTAAAGGCTATTAACTCATTACCAGAAAAAGTGTTTCCAAAACTAGCCAGAGGTTATGACCAGTTTACAGTCTGAAAAATTTTTAATTTCCTTATCACAAAATCTCTTTGTAATATTGTTTAGTCTTATTGGACCTACATATGGTGGTTGTGTCCACTACACTATCCCTTTAAAGACATTGACAACATATCTACTAACTTTTCTGGTACATTTGCAGACTATATAGCAAATCATCTTTAAATACATATTATAGTAAAACTTTCCTTTTCCTTTGGACTGAGTTAGTGGATCTTTCTATAGGGACATATCTTCAAACGCAATAAGCCATGTTCCAGAGGGATTATTCTTCAACCTGACCAGGCTGGAATATCTGTGCGTGAAATTTTGACTCACCTTACTATATGATTTTTGTCAGCATGTGCAGCGGTCCTTCCCTCTATTTTTAGCCTAAAAAAGAGCATAGCAAGACTGGCGCAAAGGCATTAGACGAAGAGAAAAAAAACTGTTAAGACCAATGGAAGGGGTAGGGAAGACAAAAAAAAAAAAAGAAAAGAAAGCTTACTGACGAGTTCAGAGGTTTTTCTCAGGACGTCTTCTATCGAGTCTCGTCAAACGTCACGTGAGAAACAATCATTACCTCCTTCCGCACCTCAGCGAAACAAACGTCGACGCTTTTGTGTGGAGCAAATTTCAATCCCTTCTAAGGCGAGTCCGATTTTATTTGACAGTCGACCCGTTTGCATCAGTGGCTTTGATTGATTGAAATTCCCTCATAGACTAGACGGATTCTCGCTCTCAGAAGTTCGTGCGAAACAATCCCGTCAGGCCTTTCTTTTCCTTCGATGCTCCTTCCTTCCACTAATCACTTTTTTTTGTTGTTGTTGTTGCTTTTGTTTTTTTATTTTATATTGTTTTCTTATCGGCCTGTTTGTTTTATAATGCCCTCCCGCGGCTGTCGCTCAGTCCTTTAACCTCGCCCCTTCGAAAAACGAAGCAGGGAGCCTTGTCCAGAAAGGTAGTTCTGAGAGTACTATGAAACGTAAAATTTTAACCCTGTAAATCCTCAATTCGCGTCTTATTATGTTAATTTCGGAGTATTTGTGATAAAAGGTGTTTAAAGTTTAGGTATATCATTTCACTATAGTACGCTGCTCTGTTCGAAGCTGACAGGTTTACGCTGTATTAAATACGAACAAAAGTGATAGTAAATGAAAACCGAGTACCTCTCTTTGAATGCTCTGATGTTATTTTCTATGTCTGTTCTAAAATACTTATTAGTTATCGCTTCACTCTCCCTATTACCTTATTTATTTGATTTTTCCATAGGGATTTATCTTCAAACGCCATGGGCTCTCTTCCAGGAAGAGCGTTTGTCAAGCTGGAAAGATTACGTTTCCTGTAGGTGAAATTTGACTTGTCCTTTAAAATGTTCCGTGTTAGCGAACAGCAATCTTTTCCTTCTTCTTTAAGTTCTTTTAAAAGGGAAAGAGGCATGGTCTAAGCGGAACTCGTACGAAGACATAAGAAGAAAGGGAAAGGGAGGAAAACGGAAGCTTCCTTCTGAATCCAAAGATTTCAGCGAACGTTCCTAAATGCTTTCACTGATTAAGGCAGCGCCTGTCATGTCAAGTATTCACTTGAGAGACAAAAGAGAGATTAAACACGGCGTTTACGTTAAACGGCAAACGTCAGCTTGCCCTTTCACGTTTCTAGTAAAATAGCGTGAGCCTTGCTTCAGCTTCGCGCGAGGTCACGTCACGGTTGATTTGAAGGCGACCCTGTATGACTTACAATATGATTTGCAAGGAATAGTTTTGGGGCCCTTTTTCCGGCAATAAACTTTTACTCTGGAAAAGAAAATGTGAAAATCTTACGTATAAGGCAAATGCGAAACAGATCCCTTTCATGAAGAAACGGCAAAGCGCAACCGGCCAACGTGAAAAAATGGTGGGAAAAAACAAGGTCACGTGGTTACTCTTGCCGTTCACGTTTCTCATAAATGCGGTCATATATCACTCTTTTCCCCCCTTCCGACAAAGGGTGAACTCCCAAGCAAATATCGTGGCGACAATTTCACCACCCAAGAAATTAATTACTTATCGGTATGGCAAATCAGAACCGTTAGAGTTGCGTCCCAAATTTCTGTGTCGAGACAATTTGTAATTTGGGTATTTCCCATGCAATTTGAAACGAAGGAATTCTAATCAAACCTCAGAAAAGGAAAAAATCCTCAAGTAAACCCTTTGGAGAGTGGAAACGGCAGACCTACTGGTGTTAAGGCCAAACATGCGAATTCTTGAAGATTGCCTCTGCATTAAATAAATACAAATCATTTCTAATGTCTGATGATGGCAAGTCAGTGGATAAGAAATTAAGAACCTTTGTTTAGAGAAAATTTATATATCATATTTTCTCAATTTAAAGCCCCCGAAGTTTAATTGAGGTGACAGTAGACCTTCGTGGGTGTTCTTCGCAAAAAAAAAAAATTAAGGCGTTATTTGAAGCATAGCCACCATAAACTACATATCAATGAAAAGGTTCTGAAATGCACTGTTCGGGAAAAAAATATTTCTTGTCTTGATCTAATCATAAGTGAGCATGCAATACCCTTTTTTTTTTTGGAAAGCATAACTTCTTCCACAAGAATTCCAATATTATGGAAAAAATTGCTAATCTAATGTACGACATCAATACTACTTCTGCACCAAGTAATATTTCGAATTTGTTTTCGAAAATTTCCAGCGTTCACTCTTACGGCACACGTTCATCAACGCCTGAGCATTTTTAGACCAAACATTCTGCGCTTAATGTTCAAAGTAAGGCTTTTTCACGTGTTGGCGTTAGAATCTGGAATGGGAGACCAACTAGTCTTAAAAAACTTTTCACAGAACTCTTTTAAAAAATCCATTAGAACAAAATTAATCGAAATTCTATAAACTGAAAACTCCTATGTTGAAATAGATACTCTAATTAATAAGATGAAAGTTAACTTCTAATTATGTTTAGTCTGTAGTCGACTCCTAATTCAAAACAGATACTTTAATTAATACTTGATGAAAGGTTAATTTCTAACTGTAGTTATGTTTGGTATCTAGTCTCTTTAGTCTGTAGTTTTCCTCTTTCCTCTGTCATGTTGCAATATTATTATGTGAAATTGTCTAATATTACTTTTCAATCGTCTGGCTTGCCGCGACTAGCTCTTCGCTATTCGCAAGCCAGCCTAGTAATAACCACCTGATATTTACTTGAAAATAAAATCTCTCTCTCTCTCGCTCTCTAATCATAAACTGAATGGGGCGTGTTTTCAACTTAAAAGCGACCTAAGCACGCCTCAGCAAAATTTAACGTTTGCTGATCGAGTGCGAGCAGCGAAGATTGCCTAAGCAAACAACGAACCTTTGAGATTCTTTCGCCATTCCGCCTCGAGTTTCTTTACCTTTTGTGTGACAGCAAGGCTTCTTGGACTCTTCCTCTATTTTACACTCATATTCATTCTCAAGTTTTAAACGCAGAGTGTTTTGCAGCTAGAAACGTTAACTGTACGGGAGTCAAGTTATAATTGACTTCCATATTTTGGCGAGCTAGCGATTCATTTCGAAAATATATTTCTGGAAATAACTCGCGTGCGTCTCAATATTTTAACAAAAATTTTCCTTGGAAACCATAGATAAAATAATAATGCTTAGTTTGACATGGAAAAAAAATCAAGAAAATTGGCCATCAAAGGTTTACCGTATCCTTAAAATCGACAGCTTTTAACTGGCGTTTTTTCGAGAAGATATGGTATCTTATTGTCTCCGATTTCATCTCTAAGTTGACACTAAATTGTTGATAGGTGAAACATATGGAGAGATTTGTCATCAGGCCAAATACCAGAAATATAATTTGGCTATACTTGATAAAAGATTAACCAATTGCAATTCCTCATTACATCCGGCTCGTGAACGAAAGTCTCATTCCTTAAATAAGCCAAATTTTAGGCAACTTTAGGTTCTGTTAGGTTCGGTTTTTTACCACTAAGATTGACCATGAACAAGTTAATGATGTCCAGAATGTTTGTCTAGAATGCACCAAGCCTACTGACTCTTTTGCTTGCTTATAAATAAATATCATAACCTTATATCCACAAATTAATGTCTAAATAGTCCGCAAAGTCAGGGTCAAGAACATTTATAAATTAGCGGTTAAAAAGCTTTTAAAACTACACGACGTCAACGCTTTTAAACTCAAGTGACAACCATGAGTCGGGCAGAGAATAGGCCCGTAGTGCGCATAATAATAAGCATGTAACGTGTAAATGGCAGCTTCAAAATCATTGTAGTAGTGTTTACTATTGGCAACAGATATGCCTTAGAGTTTTCAAATGCTTAGATTTCTCTTACATTTATTTTCTTAAGCTACATTTACTTTGAAAATTGAGTACATTTCAAATGGTTACAAGGTGGAATATTCTGTCCTATCACGAAATAAGCATCATTACAAAGCTTTCCTTTTCCTCGTCTTAGTTAATCGATTTTCCTGCAGGTATTTGTCCTCAAACACTATAGGCTCTCTTCCGAAAGGAGTGTTTGACAAGCTGACCTCACTGGAACACCTGTACGTAGAATTTGAGATAGGTAAAACACCACCGAAATTGACTATGGTTTTTCGGGTTGATGGGAAACATTTGTTTAAAATTTTACGAACTTAGAAATGGTAAATGGAGTAAAAATTAGCAGACATGAATAAAATAAGAAGTTTAATCTTTCCAACTAATATAGTACTTTAAAAAAGAGATTCATCCTCAGAGGCTATTGTAACTATACCAGAGACCGTCCGTATCCAAATTAAAATGCTTTTCATTATCTGTGCGCGCTGTGAAAGACTTCACTTTTGTCCATTGAAATTTTCTCCTCGCGTCACTTCAGACAGTTTTGTCGATTCTATCATAGAATCCCCATTACATTTTCTCGTGGCTTCAATATTTGATTCTACCATAGGGATCTATCTTCCAACGAAATAAGCTCTCTTCCAGGAGGAGTATTTGCCAAGCTGACCTTTCTGTGGTTCCTGTACGTAAAATTTGACATACCTCAGTTTATCCTTCAAAATTTTCTGTTTTAACATAAAGAATTGTTGGTTCCAGTAGTAGTTTCTTTTGCTGTCGTTGTACTTGTCTTTGCAATCGTAATCCGGATGAATCCAAACAGCCTGATCATATCAAATTGCACGTACTACTAGCATTACACAAATTGCGTTATTCAACAGCAATACAAAAGTATAGAGGAGAATTTTTTTCTTCAAAGTTGAGAGATTTTAACTTGCTACTGTAACGAAGCAGTAGGGAGAAAAGAGAGAGAAAAGATAAGTGGCTTCTAGTTCTTGCTCTAACATTTCCGTTGTCAAAATTGTGTCACTTACGCAGCGATCCATTTGATGCAAAATTGCCTGACAGCGAGTAACGACTACTCTGTCATTTCCTTTCAGTTCCTAACGACTCCGGAATACATTTATCTTACAGTAGACCAGTTATTTTCACTGTCAAGCCGATATAAATACTGCCGGCGAACATTGTTTCGAGAGGAGTTCGGAGAATTTTCATGTTTTTTTTTTTTTTTTTTTTGCTTCTTTAGCTCTTATATAGGTTTATCTTCAGCAATTAATTCTAGGACATCTTTGCGAGTCTTCTGGACAAAATATTGAAAATCTTGTGCCCTAGTTTTAACGCAATTACTTCCCGCTTTATATTGAAAAGAATCTATTTCGCAAAAAATTGTACAGAGCGGTACACTTTGTACTTTCAATTGACTGGTTCACAGAATTCTTTTATTTTCTTCTACGCTAAAAAATAGCTAGTTATGGAGAGGAGGAAGAGACATGATGCACCTTTTTTCCATGTTTTGTTCCAGTTCTTAAAGGTTTAAAATAATTACTCTCAGGAATGTATTGAGTCTACCTTTTTCCCTGAGACGATCAATTTTCTACGCAGCAATCGAAGCTGCCACAGCTATTTTTTAACTGAGGCTCTGTTTTAGATTCCTTAGTGGGAACAATCTAACGCGTATTCCTTCTCGTGCCTTCTTTTATATGTATCAATGGAGAATTATGTAAGTACACACGAAGAAACTGCTCTTTAAATAATTGACTGCGAGAGACTGGCGTAATCACCTATGTCTAATGTCTATCGATTCCTTCGAACTTGCTACAGAGTATTCGCAACGATGAAAAACTGCAGCTTCTTTTTTCAAGATAGTAGTTAATTGCCAATTCCCAAAGGAAGCATTTTCCATTTTATGCCAGTGGAATAACATTTTATTAACAGATTCAACTTCGTGAGGATGGTGCTAACGACGGTAACAAGGACGTTACTTGCCATGACGACGGTTGACGATAACTACTATAATAACGGTACAACAACGAAGACGGTGGTGGCGTTATTTTCTACAAGGAACACAATGACGACGGCAATGATTATGATAACGACGATGACGATGATGTAAACATCAACAACTAAGATATTTTGTCTTTTTATCTTTTACCTGTAGATCACTATCCGATAATCCTTTGGTAACAATTGACTCGGAGGCATTTCATTTCCGCACATCTGTAACCAGTAGATTGTAAGTAATCTTATTTGTTATTAAAATTTGTTTTACTGCTCCCCGAGTGGAAGAAAGAAACCTATGTCATAAATGTTAAACCTCGATAGCTCAACTAAGGGCCTACACTGGCTGAAAATCCTTAAAATCTTGTGTTTACCTCCAATAATTAGACTGCTTTAGAATCTACAAATTAGGATGGCGATTTGGGGTAATGGTACGGCGGGTATTTCAAAACCAATGGTCCCTTATTCTTGTTCTTTTATAGAGATAAACTATTCTTCAGTCTTCTGACAGGCCACTCTTTTCTAAGCCTTATCTGACAGCGGCTCTGTTGCGAAATCTCAGGTTTAAAAAGATCATTCGCTTTGATAAATTGTACACACCATTCTTATATGACCAAATATGGTATTCTTTGTTTCCGTACCTGATAGCGACGCCATCCCAACGAGTGCCTTTAACAAACTCTGCTTTTTCATTGTATTGTCATAGATTTCTTCTGCGAACAAACTTAAAATTATTCAACTCTGACTCATTAACGAACTTCGACGCTGGCGATTTCAAGCTGTAAAGTATCCGACGAGTGTTTAAAGAAATTTTATCATTGTTATCTGTATAATCATTATGCGAACAATTCAACATAATATTTCATAAATATAAGTAAATCCAGAGAATCCTACGTGCCCAGGTGGAGAAGGAACAAGAGAAATCCTATAATAGAATGCACAGTAATGCTCCGTCAGAATGATTTATCTTTCCCACGCCAGACACGTGCTTACGAGTGAACTTCTCACTTCGACGGGTTTGATACAAACCCTAATAACCAGCTCCCAGTTGTCGTGTTAGTATCGCAGAGGTCATGGATTCAAATCCCGTACGGACCTGAATTTTTTTCAAGCTTTATTTCCACTACTACATAAGTAAGGTCCTTTACTGCGAGGATCGCTCTCATACGAAGGTATTTTATGAGTAAGCCCCATCGATTATTGTAATCCCAGTATATCTTTAGTTGCACTTCTGTTTCAGAAACTTATGGGAAAGAATTCCTCGCATCATAAATTACTACCATAACAACAAGACCACGCTGGAAGTACATATGTAAGTACGATGTTTTATATATGAACTTCATATATTCATTGTATCTCATTTACGATGTTTTGTATGTTTGGGAAAAGGATGCTAACAAGCATCTGTCACAAAATCAATCTGTTCGATATAATCAAAAGCATAAATTCAGACAAATGAGATGAGTTTTGTTCGAGGGTTTCTTTAGTTTACCTTGAGGGACACAACCTATACTTTGGTAATTTAAAATGAAAAGCTACGTGAGATACGAAGCAAAAATGTTCTTGGAGTATCCTTAAAAATGCATTGTTTCTCCCAACAATTACTCACAATGCAAAGTCAAAAGCCTTTCGATCAAAACCCTTGTGTCAGTTTGAATGGTTGATAAACTTTTCTCTGTCAGTGTGGATAATACCTACATGTAAATTTAGCCAAGCCTAAAAGTTAGTAAAATTTTTCTTCTCTTTACCCAATTGGAACTTTCCCTGGCTGAACAACAACCTTCATAACAATTAATTTACAGTAATTTAGAGACTGGTCAACGTGGTACTTGTAACAAAATAGTATCTTCCACGTGAACTTTGGTGCTCAATTTTATCCTTAGAAATCCTATAGATCCACACAGAGAAGTTTTTAGAGTCCCCGCTATGGAGGACTTGACTCTTTCGGATGCTTTGCTAAGCATGGGTTTCACAAGAACTTACGATCACCCTTACGGTATATATCGACCGTGTCAATTGGGAACGTTTTCAAACGGAAATGGAAAGTGTACAGAATGTCCTCCTGGTACGTTATGTTGTGATTTAGTTTACTACCTTCAGAAGAAGTAGATCCGTTTTAAAACGACTTAGAAAGGCCAAATTCCATCTGTAGAAGGCGATGCTCGTATAGCTGAAAAAAACTTGTTATCATTATCAAAGCACCATGATAAACAAGGAGAATTTTGAGATATAACTCACATAATTAGAGAAAAGACAGAAGTGCCCGATTATGTCACTAACAGTTCAAGTCTTCATAATGATATATTGTTTGTTCCTTTATTGGGTCTTTTTTTTTTATTTGAAACTTGAAACGATCTTTGCTCGTTTAAAAAGAAGTCACTGAAGTCCTCTTTTAATTCTACCTCGCTTTCTCTTGGCTTTCCATGGCTAACAAGTTATGTGAACTTTTACCAGGCGGTTTCTACTCTGATACTCTTGCTTACGTTGCGGAAAGCTGTAAGGAATGTCCGAATGGATCCTACGTCCCCTACGACAAAAAACCAGGAAGATCAATTCTAGAATGCGTGGCGTGCCCCCTGGGTAATAATTGTAATTACCCATGATTGTTTACCATCTCAGCACCTACTGTTTGTCAAAATTTTTAAGTGGATGAGTCGAATGGCTAAAAAAAATTCAAATGTAAATAAATATGATCGTTGATAAGAAAAGGTTGCAAATGGGAAATTAATTTTCCATAGATAAACATCGGCGGAAGGGTAACAATGTTGTCATTTTCAACAAGACCTTCAATTCACGCATTATGAAAAGAGAAAGTGAAGGGTATTGAGGTGAAACTTTTAAATATTCCAAAACATCCCTTTACATTCTTCCCTTGATCTGCAAGTAAAAACAATACCGTCGTTGTGCATGCTTCACCGGTTTTACAAGTTTACAGACAGATTTTAAGAATAATGGCTGTCGTAACTAAAACTATAAATATTGGATATGCCTCATACCCTCATTGAGGTATGAATATATTTGAAACTATGGTAAAAAAGAAATACAATCATCGTTGCTTTTTTTTTTCAGTTCGAACTAAGAGAAGAACGAAACATAAAGAATGCTTTTCGTTTAATAGCGTCACAACTTACCTATAAGCATGCGTACAACACTGTTTGAAGTCAAAACCTTACCTCGATAACACTCACAATTTTCTAAATTTTAACAGGAACTGAAAGTGACTTTTTAGCTGGATATCGTGCCTGTCCGTGTTTGGAAGGATTTTATCGAAGCCATCGATTCGCTGAATGTCTCAAATGCAAAGTGGGAATGGTGTGCCAAGATGACTATGCCTCATTAAAATCTGGATTTTGGTGGCAGTGGCGTAACGAGTCATACAAACATCGCTACCAGCAGTTCGTACATAATCTTTTGGTAGCTTCTCCAGCGCTGGATAGCTCCTCCATTCAATATCCGCATGCTATCCCAACAGCTTATAGGTGCCAGGTAGAGAAATCTTGCAAAGGTGGCTTGGAATCACCATGTGGAAAAGGGTATCAAGGACCACTTTGCGCAGTTTGTAGTTCAGGATATCACAAACAACTGGAGTCCTGTGAAAAATGTCCGTCAAAGGCGTGGATTGCGGTACAGTTGTCCATTGTCGTACTCATTCTATGTCTACTACTGACATTTTTGATATTGAAGAGAAAATCAAAATTTGAAAAAGACGAAGGCCACTATCTGATGGACGTGTTTTTTTCCAAAATCAAAATACTGGTTGGTTTTTATCAGGTCACGCACGGCTTGCTAGAAGTCTTCTCGTACATTCAATGGCCAGATTCTTTGCAAGGTGTCGCCACATACTCCGGAATACTCCAGTTAAATATGCTTCAGATCGCACCCATCCACTGCCTTTTTCCAGGGTTACACGTAAATACCTTTGGAGAATTGCTCCTGATGTTAACTTTGAATTTGACGGTCATTAGCGTCTCTGGTATATGTCTCCTAATCTATAAGATAGTAATCTCGAAGAGTCATAACCTTGACGAAGACGAAAAGTCGACCAAAATCAACCAAACAAAACAGCTCGTTTACAAAAATTTGTTTTTCTTCCTGTACGTAACATACCTGAGTACACTTTCCAAGACAGCCAGCGTTCTCCCATTTGCATGCCGGAAATTATGCAGAGATGAAAAGGAGGAGATGTGTGAAGAATACGTTAAAGCAGATTACAGCATTCAGTGTCAAGGATCCTTATATAACCATTGGCTGATCTTGGCATACATTTCGACCGCATACGTTTTTGCCTTGCCTGCCGCTTCGTTTATCGTACTTTGGAGGCACCGGAGAGTGTTATCATCTTCGACAAGGAATAGGGACTCTGGCACGGAGGTCATCGAGGGTTTGAGATTCCTTTTTGAAAATTACAAATCCACTCTCTGGTACTGGGAACTAGTTGAAATGTCTCGTAAAGCTGTTCTTACTTCTGGCCTTATCCTTGTAGGACAAGAGAGCAGGTCTTATATTGGTTTGGCATGGGTGGTTGCTGGTATTTATGGAGTGCTCTTCTCCTGGATGAAACCCATACAAGTCACTTCCGAAAACAGACTGATGTCCACGTCCCTCGCTGTCACCATTGTTAACTTGGGCGTTGGCGCTGTGAGCAGAATCCCCGCAGAAAATATTTCACATGAGGTGGACAAACAAAAAGACGAACTTATGATGAAAATACTTATCCTTGGAGCAAATGCTATGGTGATTTGTCTACTTGTCGGTAAGGCTGGATTAAAGGTACTCCGTATTTTTAACAGTTGATCGGCACGTCATCGCAAGTTGACTCTTTCTCCATCATATAGGGGAAAAATTTCAATTAACAGGATTCACGTCGTCTTAAATTTTGAGCGAACGTTAGTTACGCCTAAAAGATAGCCAAAAGTGGATCCGATTTCATTATGGCTTAAGCCTTTAAACGGTGTAGAAAAATCCCAGCAGTGGATGCCGTTAAGGCCTTACTATGTTGGCCCAGCGATGAGATGAAAGCAGTGATAGCTTTAAGTAGCGGACTGAATGACTACATTGCATTGCGTGGCTAGTGCAAATAACATCCGATTATTAACAATGGAGCGAAACGAGTGAGGCAAAGAAAATGTACTGTCGTCATAGGAGCGGAAATATTAGAAGACATATTATTACGTATATTTTTGGCAACAACTGTTTGGCAACCTTCGACGAAAATAACCATTTGGGTATTTTAGGTTCAAAACAGAGCTGTCACCGTCAAATACAATATTCTCTTTTTTGCTGATTTGTTTCTGTTACTTTGATTATACTCAACTTTCCGCTTCTGTAAATCAAAACGTGAATGATCTCTGTGTTTAGAATCAGTTAACGTTTGGAACGTATTGACCGTTTTAGCTCATGATGTAATTAGTGTTTCTATATTCCCTTTTAAGGGCTTCTTAGGATTCCCTGACATGATAGAAAATATGATTTAAATTGACTTCCTATATGACGTTTCTCTGCAGCCAATAGCGTCGGTTGAAAGACAAGCTCCTCAAGGCTCACTTTAAGTTAGGTTTGCTATATGCAGCATGATATCCTGAATTCGTGGCTTTGATAAAAAATTTACATTTGATTGAACTATTCCAATTTTATCTCTGCCACAGGTCAGTATTTGATGTCTTTATATGAGCATTTAAAGGAGTGGCGCAAAAACCCACAATGTTCCTTTTCCTGTTGCCTGGCTTTGCTTCTTCCTCTTAACGACTTGCAAGGAGAAATTCGAGGAATGGTTGGCCAAGACCTCATGAAAACTCAACTTGACTCAGGGATGTTGGAGAAACCGAACGTTACTGCTTCTGCGCAAGATAGTGGTGCTATGAGCTTTGCTATTTGTGGCGAAGAGTTTGAACGCGAAAATGAAGTCAAAACGGAATTTCGCTACCGAGAGGACGACGTCAGAGAGAACAACAAAAAATATAATTGTTGGACACAAACAAAAGTTGCAATGCCACCATTTGCTTCCATCGTGGGATCGGAATCGACGAAAGGGCAGCAGAGGATACATAAGTGAGTGTGAAAATTATCTAGACTAAATGATTTTAATGTAACGCAGGAAACCTCGCAAGTGGCATATTTTAACCACCTAAGCTACCATAGCCGAACCTCTATTTAACATTCCTACACCAAATCTCTTCTTGCTGGCATACTATCTGGCACACGCTATATTGCACAAATACTGGGCGTTTGGTTCACTCTTATTATGATACATAAGCCGCGCTTTAGGAACGTCATACAGCTTGAAACAAAGTAGAAAAAAAAGGTTACTAAGTCACTTGTATTCTTGCTCATTAGAAATGTGACTCGCCTGGCGTGCCATTTAATGACAGGTTGCGGCAATGAACGTTGATTTGCTTTAAAGTATAGCATAGGCATTTCTTAATTTCTTCTCAAAGTCCGCATTACATTCCTTTAGTCGATTTTATTACTTTGCAGGTCTATTACCTAAGTTGGTTAGGAAAATTCCAAAAACTTAGTGTAAACCTATGATCAAAACGCACTTGAAAGGGGCTATCAGTGAAGAGAGCATCACTTCGAGCAAAAAGTGTCACACAATGCCCATTTGGCCGGAACTTCTGATCTCACACGAGGTGAAGAGACCATCTGAGAACGGGAAAAGTCAACAGAACTTTAGATTGAGTGTGCCTCGCAGCCATGCAGTTCTTAGTTAGCATTGACAAACTTGATAACGTATTACTTTCAAAGTTGTCTTTTTGCACGGAAAATGAATAGATGTAAAAGGTCCTTAAACTTTAGCTAAAAGTTTCAAGAAAACTGCGCCCTTAAATACACTGTAAATGTTTCTTAAGTAACCTTACTCACTTTATTTGTTCAGACGTGAGCCATCTAAGAATCAAATCCCGACCAGTGAAAAAAGGAGTACGGTATCAGCAAGACACAAGGCATGCATGAAGAATAAATTAGAGGGTAAAGCACCTGAAAACCTAATGGCAGGCACGAAACATGAGGCAGATTGTAGCTCACCAGCAAAGCAGAAGGGAGGAGCTACAAATGGAGCAAAGGGAATTCAACAAGTAAAGCAGAACGCATCCATGAAGAATGAAGTAGAGGGTATTGCATCAGCAAAGAAGAAAGGAAACTTGAAGAGTGACGTGAACAGTAATACAAATACAAAGCAGAAGAAAGGCATGAGGAATAAAGCAGAGGGTAAAGCTTTACGAAAGCGAAGGGGAAGAATGGCAAATGAAGCAGAAGGTGTTGTGGCAGCCGAACGGATGGAAGGCACAAATTGTGACGTAAGGATTAAAAAACAGGCTGAGCAGAAGAAACACGAGTCCATGAACTGTTAATCAATCAGTAGACTGCCTCCCGTCCCATAATTTACAAAGCCATGCATTAATTAAACTAGAGTAGCGACATTTTAATATCCATAAGAAAATTAGATTACTAGAAAATTAAGAAAAGGCATGTTGTATGACAAGGACATCGTACATGATAAAAAGTATCCTTTAAGACCATGTATTGGTATTAAACCAAACATTTCGTGATGTTTCTCAATATTTACATTCATTTCTCTAATATCGTCGTCGACATTTATGCATGAAATCGTCGACTCTTTTAGTAAAGCAAGGTTGCTACTTAGTAGTTAATAAAGGCGGGGGTCGTCCAAGACCTTCCTCAACCCATGAGGTTTTTGGACGCAATAGCTGAGAGGTCAGAGTAGCCAGGTTATAAATTCCTACAGCATTGAGTTGTCTGGAGAAGAAGAAATGTCTGAAATTGCTTAATGGTCGCTCAGCAGCTTTACACTATGGAAAAAAAACAACAACAGCAGTAACAAAAGCTAAAATCAAAACAAAACAGGCGATATCAAGTTAGGCGTCACCAAATCCAAAACAATGGTGGCAGTCATTCCTCAAAGTGACGATTGGAATTACACTTAGCTTGACCAAGCTGCCGCAACGCCAAATATGAAGTCCTTTTAAACTTCTCAACACTATTTTAAGATCTCATGAAATGCCTAACCAACCTTAAATCGCTCAAATATTTCGCATAATTCTCTAGCGGCAGAGTTAGTAGCGATATGTAATTTCTACATAATCTTACCACACGGATATAGCTGGAGCACAACGAAACAACACTTGTTGTATTATACAATACGTTCAATGCTTTCACTTGAGGGAAATGTAGAATGACAAGTTAAGTATGATATGTTGCTTTTTCGCGACGAAAAAACGACATGCTAAGCTATTAAGATACTCATTTAACGGACCTCAACAACACACTTTGTTATGAAAAATGGTAATTGGTCAACCGGATGTGTTGTAACTCTTTAAGAGCTAACGTTAAGTCTTTTTCTCTTTTTCTAGTCAATATGTAAGTTGGAGAGCAGCTGAATAAACGTTGCTTTGTATATCACAAGCAAAAAGATTGTTGCAAATAAATAACTACGTCTACTCCGGATATAGCATCTCATTTTAGCTGTTAGAATGAAGTAAACTCCGCGACTCGATAAAAATAAAAGACTGGCGTCTACGTTTCAAAGATGCAATTGAGTCTTTACGCATATTTTTGGCATACCGTGATGAGTAGAGGCTGCTCACTTTACTAACGAACCCGAAATAATTTTTTTGGCAACATTTTTGAGTAACTTTGTCTAATTAACCTTATGACTTGAAAGGGTTATTTCTTTTAAGTAGCCGTGTAACAGTCTATCAACTTCTACCATTTCGATCGAGTTCATGATTCAGTTTGGGTTGATCCTTGATTTCTCTCACTGAAGGTGCGACTATTTGTTTTTATTTAACTACTTGATCTGAAGTATGCCTTAACCATGAATTCTCTTTGGTATCATTTCAGTTAATTTAAAATTCTGCAAAAAGAGAGAGCACTTCCAAGGAAAGCCTGATTAGTTATGTTTTGAAGAATTTGAAAGTAAAATTGGAAGGGTGAAAGTTTTTTATGAAGGAGGTAGATTTCTCCCGTTTTTCCCGAAAAATGAAAATAATAAACAGTTTAAGAACCACACAGACTCCTTATTTCTACTCAGGATGCTTTGCTAAGAAAATTATGGCCAAAATTTGATTCAAAATTGCCTTACACCCACCAAGCTTTCTACTTTCATTCATATAATAACAGCTTCAGCTATCTTCTCAACGATAAATTTATGGTTATGAGATGTTAATTGTTACATCATTGTAGCTCATAGAGTCATGTAAGTGTTAGGTTTAAAATGTGGACCAGTGAAAGAAAACAAATGAGAACTTACGAAATGTCCCCCCCCCCCCTTTCCCATCCCCTCCCATTCAGGAAAAAGGCTATCTCACAAACGGTAAATTTGCGCGCTTTAATTTTGTGAATTCACCTCGTGATTAACATGATTATATAATTGCTTCAAGAAAGATGGTATAAATCTACGGAAATTATCGATAAATGATAAATATTTTGGCTACGTCTAGAAAAATAATGCCTTACAGTTCGACTCTGATACTCACTGGCAAGGACAGAGTTAAGAAGTCTCCTAAGCTTTTCAGTGAAAAAAAAAATGTTCGGTGGGTCACAAGTAACTGAGAATCAGCGAAAAATGAAAATCTACCTTGAAGTAGTGTTCCAGGTAGTAAATTGAAACAATGCCCCTCGTGTCCTTCCTCCCCACGGGGCACATTTACTCAGTATGGTTATTTTTTGCATGCCGAGTCTCTCTGAACATTTCTTGCTTCCTAAATTTAACAGTGTTGGGGAAAGCAGAAGAAAATCTATGTGGAAAATCTTTGGAAAATACATTATCGCATGTAATTAACTGAGAGGAAGTCAAAATAAACTGAATTTGACGGCCAGGCGCTAACCACAAACAAAGTTTGGTAAATTTTATTGCCAATAATTATGTTTTCGAGAAAGCCCTCCTAGTAAAATTTTTTAGTGATCGGAAAAAATGAAAACCTAATATATTTTCGGGAAACTTTTTAACAGGAGCCAACCTTGATGCTCAATTATTTTGTGAAAATTATTCGATTCATATCCTGCTTTAATGCAGAAGTTCCCGTCAGGGACTTTGTATAATAGCACCTGCCCTAACTTAGACTTGCTCACAAGTGGCGCTTTGGAGCGCGTAGCGCGACAGTGAGCGCGAAGCGTGAGCGAGCCGAGCCGAGCGAGCGAAAGCGCATCGTACAACCAGCTGAAAATTTAAGTTTTAGTAAAAGCTTCTACATAAACAAACAGCTAAGCAAAACACTCGAAACGACTTTTACCCAGACAGGTTTCATGTTTCAAGATCTTGCGCGCGTGATCTGTTTGATTGACGTGCGGCTTGATAAGGCTGTCTCTGATTAGATAAAATTACAGGAGGAAAATTCCTCCTGTAAATTTGGCGCGCAGCAAGGGATAAAAGTCGTTCGTGCGGGTCCTACCGCACCAGAACAGAAAACCAAGCGAACGACTATGAGAAAGTCTAGCCCTAACTGTCAAACCAGTCTAAGCATGAGGTGAAATAAGCCAAAGACAACTTCTTTCCTGCATGCACGTCTTTATTTGCGAAGGTCAATATTTAGTAATTCAATTATAAAGTCCATTTCTCAATCAATGTTAAGATTTCGCATAAGTGCTTTTCCGTCTGAATAACGTAAGCAGGATTAATGTAATCTCATATGTCGGTAAAAAGTCTATCTCAATTTGGCAGACAAGCGCCGGCCGCCTGTGGATTTCTTAATATCCTGCAGTCACCTTCAAAACAAAATACTCACCTTCTTTGAAAATAATAGTAATTGAAAACCAGGATTAATTGATTAACAAAGATATCAGTTACTTGCAAATGTAATATTTCCGTGCAAATAGTGGATATGATAGTTGCGAATAGTTCACCTTCAGGTCATCAAACGTATTTCAGTGTTATCTCAGTTCAAGAATATCCATGTTAATCGCTTTAATCTTTTTCTTATGACTTGTTTTATTGTTGATAAACCCAAACTTCGACAAACTGTTTCTATTCATATTCATCTCCTCGCGCTAGACTTCTGATGCTAATTGATAAGTTTCATAAGCATTTGATAATAAAGACACGAAAGAAGAAACAAGCGTTACTTGGAAATAAACATTAATTGTCCTACACAAGAACTGGCTAAGGGAAGGTACGTTTTTTATTGGGGGGTGGGCTGAGGTATTTTAGAAATTTTTTGCCAAAAAAGTCGTGGCCCTCCCACTTTCCAGATTGGATTAATGCATGACAATTTATAAATGCCTAAACAAAAAGGATCTGACCCTTCCCCCACATCCTCCAAGACAAAAACAACCGGAAGTGAAAATAACTGACCGGAAGTGTTGCTCGCATAACCGTGTCTGCGCACAAAGCAGTTAATTGCGTGGCGTTGTACGGTGAAAACTTGAAAATGGGCAAGGATGTGCCAGGAATAGAAAGAGGGAAATGCGCTTGTGGAGAATGCCAGGATTTCATGAGGTAAGATGGAGCAACTTGTGGTTATTGTGGCTGTTTGCGGACTCGCCATTCTAAAAAGGATGCCCGCTACTCCTCTGACGCTGTTGGTAGCACATAGGGTGCGGGAACAAGTGAAAGTACAAGTCCAGAGAAGTGGAAAGATAAAGATCTGGGGTTGTTCCCGAACCCGAAGGGCGAATATACTGAGTTCTCAAATAGCATTTTGTGAGAAAGGTGAGCTTTATATTGACTATATAGGCGAATGCCGTGTAAAGAGAGAAATGGCAGACTATGTAAATTTTGCGAGAAGGATAAGGCTACCAGCGCTCCACTTCCAACTCGACGACCATATCCCGACTATGGCAAGCTACCAAACTTCCATTATCTCTCTTGGAGTGCAACTCCCACCGATGGCCGTGAGCCGGATGACTTCCAGCCTCGAGCTCAGATTAAGCGATTGTTTGAGGAATGTGAACTAGTCAGTGGGGACAGTGAGGCTGTTAGAAGGTTTTCAGATAAATACATTGTCCCCGAAAAGCTTGTAGCGGTGTATGTTGAGCACCTTGCCCAGATAAAAATGCGCAAGGAGAAGAAGAAAGAGGAGACTGAAACTGGAGCGAATGGAACGGCTGAACCGGGAGTACAATGACATTGACTGGGTCTCCGATAAGCTGTCGTCGTTGAGGGTGGACGAACTATCCTTGTACTTTTCCCATCACAAGATCACCTTCAACGTGAAGAAAGCTGAAAAAGTCGCAAGGATAAAAGGGCACATTGGTAGCTTGCTGTACAATTTAATGGGGCGTCAACAACCTCGGAAGCCCCTACTCAGAAATGTACAGCAACAAGTGACCTCGTCGTTTTCCGAGGTGGCAACTGACTCGCAAAGTGATGTGGTAGATCGAGTTGTCGGTTCAAGCCCGAGTAGCTCAAGCAACGAATCCTCACCGGACACTAATTTTATACCAGAGCCCCGCGCGGAAACATTACCGACGTCAAATTATGGACGGAAGCGGGCACGGGTCGAGAGAGACATTTACGTTAGTTGGGACAAGATAGTTTTTTGACATAATATTTCGACATCTGTTTAAAATGATGTAGATTGATTTAGACTGGTAGCTTTGCTTGTATATATAAGTTTTAGGTTTCTTTACACTTCGCGTGTTTGGTAACAAATAATTAAAAGTCAACTAACCGACATGGAGTAGTTTTTTCCTTGCCAAAAAAAAAAACTATGACCCTCCCCCGGCTGCGTATCAAACAGGTTTGACCCTCCCCAATTTGTAAAATATTTGCTAATGACCCTCCCCTCCGAAGCCCCGGCTCACCCCCCCCCCCCTAATAAAAAACGTACCTTCCCTTAAAAAGATTTAAATAATAAGTGTTTGGGCTTCATTGTTTGAAGAAAAAAGCTTTAATTCTTCTACGTTATTGAACAAGGGTAAGGCCAATACGGCGGATTTTCGTTGGTCCATGGCCAATATTCAAAGATAAGGACCAAGAGGGCTTGGTCAATAAAGGACTTATTCTATGGGAGGAAGACGATGAAGATTATTCTTTATTAATTCCCTAAATTAGTCGTGTTTTTTGTTGTTTCGAATAGTCATTGGACGTGCTCCACGGTTTCCATTGCTGTGAAAACTGCACTTCATGTAACCGAAAAACTACGAAATAAGTGAACAGCTTCAAGCACATTGTTTTTCTTGTAGCTAATTCGGTTCGAATTATCTTGTCCGCTCGTTGGATCAGCATTTTTCAACAATCTTAACTCGTGTTTGCTGAAAACAGCCGGCAAATGCCTTATCTTATTTTGTTCAAGATGTAAGATTATATCTTGGCTAAAATAAAACAATGATTTTTCACATAGCTTAAAGTCTTACATTTCTTGAGAATGTTTTAGGGGTTTGGTATGCTTGGTGTTACCCTTAATAAATCATTTAGTTTACTGCTTAACATTCCAAAAACATTCACGAGATCCTCAAATAGAGTTTTGACGTCGGGGTCAAGATGCCGGAAAAAATTGGAGATTAGCCCCTTAAAGGAAAGCTGAATTATTTACGTCCTGAATGGTTTTTCTACACAAACTGAGAGAAGTTGGTTTTAAGCGTCACAGCATGGCTGTTGTAGCAATGTGCCCTCTGCCTGCTTTATTGCTTATGATAAAAAAAAGTAGAGAGCTGTGATAACACAGAAAAGCAGATAGATTAACATATAAGACGTCAGAGAGCGAGAAAGTTCCTAACCTGTATTGAAATTTTATTTGCAGTGAAGTAGGCAAACACGAAAAGCGCAAGAAATAAAAGTGAAAAATGGCGGTCTACGTCACGACACTGCTTTTTAAGTAAAGGATCCGAAGATTTTTCCTTATCTGAAATCTCATCCCGAAAACAATCCAACGATCTTAGCAATCAGTTGGGCTCCTCTAGAGAATAGGGAATAACTTTTAAATACAAAGTTGCTTTATAAAATCATATGCCAGGTAGGGAAGATTCTGAATAAACCGAATGTACTGATGCGATTAAAAGACACTCACACGTAGAAACAACTCTTATTTTGCTTTTATATTTATCAAAAATTTGCTACAAATTATGCTTGTTGTCATCATGAAAAACAACCCTGAGAGGAAGCTCCGGCAATAGCGAAATAAATGAGACATGTACTCGAATTTTTCTCTGAGGCAATTTTCCTGTTTGAGTTGGTTATCCCAAGTGTGAAAAGTTTTAAAATGCCGAATAAGAGAAAAAGTAATAAGAGGCGGATAAGGTTGATTCAAGTTGAGTTGGATTCGAATGAGGAAAAAATTTCCATGACAAGGGTCCATTATGACTTTCCTTTGATTTACATTGTGTCCATCAAGTACGTTCACTATGTTAACAGTATATATATATATATAAATAGTATCATTTAAGGGCCCCTCCAGAGAATTTGTTGCTAATTTGCCCTTTCGGGCTCCAGAGGCCTTGTTTTGGGATTTTGTTACGGTTTACAGTTGTAGTTAAAAATGGCCCTTCCTTTTTTTAATGCTTGCCGCATTGCTTCTTTGCAATTGGTTACGCCACTCATTAACATATTTAGTATTCTTATCTCTTAGTTTTTAGGGTTTGTTTCTTGTATTTTGTCCATTGCTTTCTTTGTAATTAGGTTTTTTGTTATCTTTTTATTAGCACCAGTTCATTAGTCGTTATCTGTAATTACGTAATCATTAGCACTTCGATCCTATTTAATGCTCTTTTTTTATTTCAAAAGTTGTAAATAACTGAAGAAGGTCTCTGACTGAAACGTTTTTTATTAAAATTTTTTAAATTTTTTACGTCAGAAGTTGTCCGTCCTCGCAATTTTTAAACTTTCCACGTTCGTGTTTGCTGTGAGGTTTGGACTGCGAATCTTTATTGATCCTCCTGGCGCGGTGCACCTTTGTTGGCCTGAGAGTTCCACTAACGACAGGTGTGATGACCACTACACTATCACGACAACCATGCTGGCAACACGGCAATCGAAGATGTGATTTACCTGATCGGAGACGTGGTCTCCCGGGAAACTTAATTTTCAAGGTGACAGGGTAGGGGAAGCCTATAACCCCATATGACACCCAACTAAGGATCTATTAAAGTTGACTTCGGTCGTGTATCTTTAATAGATCCTTAGTTGGGTTTCATATGGGGTTATAGGCTTCCCCTACCCTGTCACCTTGAAAATTAAGTTTCCCGGGAGACCACGTCTCCGATCACGTAAATCACATCTTCGATTGCCGTGTTGCCAGCATGGTTGTCTTTATAGTGTAGTGGTTATCACACCTGACTAGTAACAAGGGGACGTGGGTTCAAATCCCGCTCAGGGCAAATTTTCTTTTCAAACATTTACTCTACTTAAGTATGATTATTTGGAGTGTACAGGGTCAGGGTTTCCCTCGTATACAGAATATATATATGTATATATATCTCTCATTTTTAATATCCCGAGATTTTGGTTGAGTTTTTACAAAAGAAGTCTTGTTTCTTTTTATATTTAAAGTAGACGCGAACTGCAGTCGTTAAGGAATTTAAATTGGCTTCCCTTTGGCTCCAGATGTAACGAGAAAAAATTGTGCTCAAATTAGACTTCGAAATCTCCCAATTATCTATGCTTTATGAACACAGAGATTGTTTGGAGCAGATGCACTAAATATCTATTTTTCCTTCCAATGAACGTTTTGCTTCCAAATGTTTATCAAAATAAAAGCCTTAAACAATACACTGAAAATGCATAATATCATTTCTCCGTTATCGTGTCGAATTTCCATAGGTGTCTTCCGCAAAATGGAATTATTAGTTTACCAACTTTTCACACTGTATTCACGCCCGCGCAGGTGCTTTTGCATAACTATATTAATTGTCGAATCACACCGAGATATATTTCGCAACGTGTTCTCTCTCAGCTTGATGTTAAGTCTAGCTTTTGGTTTCGGTAACTCTATCATTTTCTATAGCCCTTCATTTTATAAACAGGATCTGCACACAACTTTAACAACCCTACTAACGCACATCCCCAATATGAATTAAAGCAAACAAACTCTTTCTCGGTCATGAATTTAAATTACCGTCAAGTTTGAATAATTCAAACTAATTTACAACTGCCATCGAGACGGAAAATTGGATAAATTGGCCCATGCGCGCTCCATTCGAATTCGTTTATTTTCCTCCAACTAAAACAAATCTACATCTGTCTTCTTTTTGTTTTGCTGACACCCAACACCTTATACTAATGCAAGCTTATTTCCAAGGAGATTTCGTTCAAAGTAATGGAACTGGAGTCGATATACGATGCCATTTGGATCAGAAAGCTTCTAGCACCTTCCTCAGAGCTTTTGTAATGAATTGGCAAACTCTTAGAGAGTTTAGCTCGAAATATGGAGGTTCAACAATACTATAATACATGAAGCTGATACATTTTGTTCATCACTGCCAGTAGCATCAGCGAATATGAAAACAAAGCTTCTTATGGCCTTAATCGTTGCTATTTTCAATGGTCTTTTCCATCGTCTGTCAACTTCTGAAGAAATAAGACTAGGAGCTCTGATAGCGTGGAATGGAACTTGGCCAGTGGGACCGAGAATGGCATCAGCGTTGCTTGTTGCCTTTGATACGATAAAGAACGATCTCAACCTGCTGCCAAATTATAACTTTACATATTACTGGCAAGATAGCGCTTGTGATACCGGTGCCACGCTGAGATCCATGGTCGACTTACAAGCGAAGAAGCCACCAATTCATGCCTTTCTCGGGCCAGGCTGTTCTGTTGGATGTATACCAGGTGGTTATTTAGCAGCGTACTGGGAAAAGCCTATGATATCATTTGCTTGTGGCGAATCTGCGCTTTCAGATAAAAAGAAATATCCAACATTCGTTCGAACAGTTGGAACGTACGCACAAACCGGAAAGTTTTTTCTGAATATTATGCAAAAATATAGCTGGAGTCGTGTTGGGATTCTAGCCTCCACAGAAAGCCTATGGTCGCAAGTTGCTAATTTTGTGAGAGACGAAATTGATGGTAGCACAAGCGGGAAATTCACTGTCGCTTCTTTTCACGTATTCAGCCCCGGTATTACGACCGATGAGCAATTCAAAAATATGTTGAGTTCTGCGAGAGAAGAGGCACATGGTGAGTAGGTAGTACTTGTGTCTGCATGAAAAATTTTTCTAGAAGTATTTATCTCACGAAAATCTGCAAAAAGGCAAAACATAGGGTAAACTCAACCTATAAGTAGTTTTATCACTTTAAGACGAGGAATTAATTACTATAATATCATTGGTTGTTGAAGGTTATTTCAGTTATACCTTTGCAATGTTTTATTTTGATGCTTTTTGTCAGAGTTAGTAGAGGGGACTGGGTCCCCTCTACTAACCCTGTTTTTGTGTTAGATAGGTAGGTATCTTTAGGGATTAGTTAGATCTATTAAACACTTCTTATTCCAAATCGCCTTTGTTAGCAATAAGCAAGAAATTTTAAATGCTGAATCACTGCAAACAGATTACACGACGTTGAAATATTTTCTAACATTTTCTTTTTGATCCTTTTCATAAGTCAACGTTCAAAAGATCCTTTCTCAAAAGATACAATTATCTTTTCGTAAGGTCAATCCGCCATTATATTTTTCTTTCGAACAGCTGATTTATTCAAACGATACGCATCAGATATTATTCCTCAATATTCCATTTTTTTTCTGACCTGTACTCACGCAAAAAAAATAAATCCTTATGCTCCCTCGTTTCTGCAGTTTGATAAAAGATATATTCTTTCGTACCGTCTTCATTCGTTTAGATTATTGATAAAAGAGTAAAAGTCGGTATCATGCTATCTTAATAGATCGGTGAGCAAATATACTCTCGGTTTGTCCTCTAGTATTTCATTCAAATGTAAATAGAGTGCGTCATGCCAGCCCATTTAAACCATAAATGCAACCGAAAAAAACAGACTGCAAAGCCTGTTTCCAAATCCAGGCCAACTGCAAAATTAAGCTAAGGCTCCCCAGTACAGCGTAGCAGATGCTTTAGAGGAAAGCTCCAAATTACGTCTTTTAAACCTAAATAATATAGGCAAACCACAGGAGGTGAAGTGCATGGAATCTGAAGTCTATTGTTACTTCCAAACTAACCCAAGAATCGAGCAAATAACATCAATTTCGAGGAGAAAGCCCGATTTTGTGCAGGAAATTCATTTTCAGTAGGTCGATCGTTAATTTTTCTGGTGGGTTTATGCGTTCTGCATAAAAAGGCAATCGATCACAAAAGAAGAATACGGGTGCATATTATCAAAACAATGTCACGCTTAAGGAGTTTGCATGTCAAAACATAACTAATACGTGACCAATACTAAATATAAAACAGTATAGACTAACCGGTGTCGATTAGTTTCTATGAGTGTTTATAACTAAGGATATCATAAAAGAGAGTCTAACTTTTGTTCGAGCCATCGAGGGTCGAGGGTCTTATGTCGAGGTCGAGGGTATTTAGTCGAGGGTCCCTTTTTTTGTTTTTCTTTTTCGCAGCCCATGTTCCTAGTCGAGGGTCCCTTTCTTCTTTTTCTTGGCAATAGAAAATACGAGTCATCGCATTACGTGAGACCGGATGTTGACGTTGTTACGAAATCGAGGCAAACTAGTTCTGTTAAAATAAATTGAAGTTGTTCGGAGTAATTTTTGACATTGTTTTATCATTTAGTAGCGGTAGTGCATTTTTTTTACTGATTACTTTCAAATTCAATAACTATTTTTGTTGAAATTGAATTACCCACCCTTTTCTATTACTGAATCACTTATTTGTTCATTGGAGGTGACGAAAATTTTCCGTTTTTCCATTCAGGGGAGGGTGCAGCTACACGTTGGCTAAAATAAACCTTCTTCAGGGAATACTTTTTCTTCGTGCAGTTGTTTATCTGCACAAAATGTTAAAACCAGAATGGTGGAAAGTAAACAACAAAGGTATTCCTTTGAATATCGCGTGGCGTCTGTGGTAAAGATATGCGTGTACGTACTTTCCAGCGGAAGTTCTTGGGTGGTGGTTTTGTCTAAATTTTCAGGCAGACTGCCTCCATAAGAGTATTGACACTTATCAATACAAATGTGGTATCATCAAGGCATATAAAAAGAGAAAAGGCCTTGCTTCCGGTTCGTGTTCGTCGCTAAAACACGACGGACAATTCAAATACTTAAGGGGTGAGGGCGAGCGAAGTACAAAAAAAAAATTTTCGCGAAAGGGAAAATTGAATGAAAAAAAAAATCCATGCACGCCAGTTAACCCTGAAACATATCCATGCTAGGGCCAAAAAAGTTCATACGAGAAATGATAACGAACTTGAAAATTCCCGCATTTCGAAATGTGACGTTCAAGATCGCATTTGAACTCAAGTCAATTTATTTTAACAGAACTAGTTTTCCTTGATTTCATAACAACGTCAACATCCGATCCCACGCAATGCGATGACTCGTATTTTCTATCGCCAAGAAAAATAAGAAAGGGACCCTCGACTAAATATCCTCGACCTCGACATAAGACCCTCGACCCTTGATGGCTCGACCGAAAGTTAGGCCCCATAAAAGAAAATCTATATTTCACTGACGGAAACTCGTCTCTTGACCAAGTAAATACTGCAAGGAAACTGAACCACAACAATTCGAACTAGAGGTGGGGGTGGTAATGATGGGTAAATGTACTTATGAAAACATTCCTTGAACCATAAAGTCATTAGGGTTAAAGTTGTTTTGAGGCGGACATTATATGACAAATGGATGATGGCATCTAAGACGCCACGTAAAAGGAAATTGAGATGAAGAAATATTTAAGAAAGATGACATCATGATGTTGGTTGATTAACAAACGTCAAATGATGTCTTTGGTGTTCTTTAGCTGATTATATGTTGATCCACAGTCATTTCATTGAGTTTTAAGCCCTTGCACAAAGAATATCTGAGAAATTTGGAGCATTGTGTGAATGTATTTTATAAGGCGGACAATTGTTACAAATAACAGGAAAAGGACAAATATTAGATGATAATTGGAAAGCAATCAGTCTTCTGCCACACTACTGAGATCAAACGAATCATTAGCAGCGTAACTGATTCACATAAAAATCTTTTTGTTTCAACATCTTTTGTCCGCATTGCCATCATATTTCCCTTTCCGTTGAAACTTAGGACTTGACTATCCTCGAAAGATTGAAGATTGTAATGTAGCTGCAAACCTACAAACAAAACCTATGACAGAAATGTATCTTCAACTCCGATGTTTTGCAAATTAAGCGAGTAAATAAATATATCTTATTAGACGTTTTGTTGTGTAATATCGCTGAGTAATTGTACGAGTTGTGCCGTATTTTGACGAGCCCTACTACAAATAACGAGTAAAAATACTCAGCGATACTACACAACAAAACGTCTAATAAGTTATTTATTATCCAACACGTCGAACTGTTATTTCAGTGCGGGCGAATTTTGCGGATGTTTATTTACGGGGAGTGCGTGACAGAAGTATGCGAGGCGGAACGGAATTGGCGCGTTGTTGTGTTGCTGCTTCTATTTTCTTCATTAAATGAAGAAATTTTATGGTCGTCAAGCTGTTTTTCTTCGTTCGATTCGTCTAATGAACTTGGATCTATATTTGCCAGCCATTCTGACTCTTCGTCGTCGGAAATATGATTCAAATTGTCCACATTTGTTTTTTTTCTTTCGTAACTAAAATCCAATTCTTCGCTTGCGCGATGCGAGAAAACCTGTTTAACCGGTACTCTACAATAGACGAGTACAAATAGCGCGGGATAGTTGTACTCGTCTATGGCGTCATTTGTACTCATCTAGGTTTAGTTGGATAATAAAGATACATATTTTTAGTTTAGATTAGACGAAATTGTAGCCCACCCGTGCTGCCCAGATGGAAACAGACACCAGGGAACAGTTAAGAAAATTATATCGATAATGATGGAGCTTTTTATTCTAACAGCATTTCCGAGAGTTTAATAACTCAGTCCCAGTCATTAATATACAAAATTATAACAAAAAAAAGATTTACAGACAGATTTACGGCATTCTCTACAAAAGCAAAGCCACAACAGGGTATAATTTCTCTTCTAAGGCCTCCCTCTAGGCAAGAAGTTATAGTTTCATCTTGTTTCTTTGCATATTTTTCTTTGTTTTGTTTTGTTGTTGTTGATGTAGTTATGTTTTTCATAACTTTTTATGCAACACATTCTCTTCATTACTTAGTTTTTATCCTTATTGGCTATGGAAACTCGATACGGCAGATCATGTTAAACCTGCACGATTTAGAGATGATTTCGACAACATACGCCTTCTTCACCTTTGAAATCACACCCGAAAACTGTAAGGGGAACGACGGAAGGGACAAAGAAGCTTGTGAAGCATTCGAAGGCCTCATGGACATTGCTAATTATGTTCCAGTAAATACGGCATACAAGAAGTTTGAGGAAAAAGTTCGACAGAAAATGCCTGAGTTCGCTGGCTTAGGATATCAGATGCCACAGGGTGATGAGGTAAGAGCTGAGGATTAGTGAATTAATTGGGTCAGTGGTAAAATAAATTCATTAATCAATATACACTTATCAGGCGCCGATAATTTTCGTTTTCGCTGCGAAGTTGGCAAGGGAGGAAAAAAATTTGCACTCAGAATTTTGTAATATAAACATCGTGAAGTAAATAGTGAATAATACATGGGCCCGTGTACACATGGAATTTCTCTTCCAGTGTTATTTGCAGGTCTGTACAGCACTCTTAGATTCGCATAAGCGAGGAGTAAACAGGTTTCAAGAACATGAGTTTTCATTTCGATATATAACGGATAACAAAGATGAACCAATGTGTAATACTCCCAGGGATTTCATCTTATGCTGAGTGTTTGTCAATATCCCCTGTTCTTCAGGTGGATATCTACGCGGGTTTTCTCCATGATGCAGTGATATTGTATGCTCGAGCAGCCCATGACCTTTTACGAGCTGGAGGAGACCTTGCGGATGGAGAAGCACTGATCAAGCGCATGACAAACAGAAGCTTTGAGGGTACTTACATGTGATGCGACGTAACTTTCTTTTCATGATGTGGCTATGTCATCCTCTATTTTCGAGATGAATTGTCTGTGTGTATGCTCTTGTTCTGTTTCCGTTGTGTTGATCCACAGCTACCGTCTAATTTAAATACTTTTTATCACGAAGATTAGTCAGTGAGTAAGTGATCAGTTTTTTTAGTCAGAAATTTCATCTTCCTGCGCAAGAATGTCGACTGGAGCCACTCGTGAATTGAAACACCTAAAAATTAGTTTAAGATATCAAAATGCATTGGCCTAACTTTGCACTGAATCTGCTATCTTTCTTTCAATTATCGTGACTTCATAGCTGCCTGGGTTCCAAGGGTGATTGGCGAAGCCATAAAGAAAGAGCAACCGAGCCCTAAAAAAGAGGCTGCGAAGCCAGAAGTTGAAGGAGAGCAAGTAGCTCCCCTTCCTTTTCTCACAACTTCGCTACTTTCCATTTCAGTTCTTCTTCCTTCATTTCTGAAGGCTTACTTAAAATGCTCGCGTTGACTAGGCATGATGTTTCGTCTCGTGCAGGTGTTTCTGGGCTAGTTTTTATAGATGAAAATGGGGATAGAGCGATCACCCTCCAAATGAAGAACTTTCAAAATGGCAGAATGGTTCGTGTTGCAAACTACTTTCGGCACTCAGAAGAACTCGAGTTCATAAACGCAACGACTCTTTGGCCAGGAGGGTCTGTAGTTGCTCCATTGGGAAGACCTAAGTGTGGCTTTAACAGAGAATTCTGCTCGTCTCCAGGTATGATAATAACAACGATTACCCGTGTTTAAAACAACAGTACAAGCTTCACAGACAAGCCGACAAGCTTCACAAACAAAGCGAAACTTCTCAACCATTTGTATCCTGATTATATTTGAATAAGAAATAATAAGAGGGTTACTCATTCTATTTTTAGTCCTTCCTTAAGGAAGTAGTTTTGTCCAAAAACTTGCCCATTTTGCCCTTTTGACTGAGTAATTATTAGCTGTCACAACCTTAGCACAAGGTGCCCGCGGCCGCAAATTTTCCCTTAAATACGATAAAACGTTTGACAAAAACATAATCCAAACTGGATCATTTGAGCCGCAAATTTTTCGTTACTAGACAGGGCATAGCGGTTGTGTTTACCGTCTTGCTTCGCTTTAAGCCATCTTTAAGCTTTACTTTCCAACTTTAATTGGAAAGTAAACGCATCTTTGAGCGTTTCCTATTGAGAAACTAAGTTTGATGAAAAGTTTATCTATGTATAAATTTAATCCGTCATCAAGCTTTTATGTTATTCCTTATTAATGAGTATCTTATCGTTTTATTTGCTAGTGATTTGGAGGATCGCTGTTTATGCACTCTCAGCCTTCACTGCTCTTATAATTTGCATGGGTGTTCTTCTTGTTTATTACAAGTAAGCAGTATATTATATATAGGAACTTATCGTATGATTGAATGATTCGTAAAGTAATTTTCTGCTTATACTTTGTAACTGAATATATTCATGGAAATTTTCTATCGGTCTGTTAGTTCAAAACGATTGACATGCTAATCGATGTCACCCACAATAAATTTAAAAATACCTTTCAATTACTACGGACCCGTCACCTCTTCTATTTAGGTGATAAAATACTAATATGCTGCAAATTTCCATCCCAATGTACTTTGCTCTTCCGTCAATAGAGTGGCTGGCCTTATCATGATACTTACTTTACATTTAGGAGGAAAGCATTTGAGTCGTCACTTCAGAGCCAACGTTGGAAAATTTCTTCGGCAGATATAAACTTTACAAGAAAAGCTCTGGATGGAAGAAGCATGGTGAGAAACAATCCCTGAACACATTTTTATCTTTTATGAAATAGAAATTAGGGTTGTCACCTACCGTTCTAAGAACGCGTTTATATCCTCAGTCTTGTATGTTTTCACTATCCCTTTGCCAAGATTAAAGAAAGATACAGGGTCAAGATCGCACTTATGACTTTACATTTGGCATACTGTCTGACACCAACTGTTTATATTGGACGTTTTCCCAAAAAAAGTGTGGCCCAAAAATAACTCACGCAAAGGAAAAGGCGTGAGATTGCCTTGTGCAACCATCAGCAATCGGGTGCAAAAAAAAACTCTTCCAGTACCGCTTTTTGAGCGTGCGTCAATTTAGACTTTACTGTAGCTGTTAAAGAAGATATGGACGGGCTTAAGTAATTAAGTTATCTCTATTATGAACATTGTAATGTTTTTGGCAGATCTCAACATCTAGCATTGGCTCTGGTGACAGCAGTATGAATTCGAGAGCCTTAGAGGAAGATGAAATAAGAGGACAAGTATTTACAAAAGTGGCAATTTTTAAGGTTTGTTATATATTTCTCGAGGACTGGAATTAGAAAGGTGCCCGGTGAGATACTGAAATAATAATTCCCCATCTCAATGATTTGTTTCCATTTAAATTCTTTAGTCCACAGTGGTAGCAGTTAAGAAGCTGAGAAAGACGCACATAACTTTGTCAAGGACAATTCTCATGGAATTAAAAGAGGTAATCCGCTGTGTACCACAAACATTTAAAGTGCAGCACAACAAAATAGTCATAAACGGCCAACAAAGATTGAGTGTCCCATAAACAGCCACCCAAAAACACGACACCAGCTGTCGTCGTAAACCTGAGACAACAGACAAAATTTTAGCTTATTTTCAAGATGTGGTTTTGTAAAAGGTTTAAAACCCTCTCCCCAGCGTGAATGGCCCTTGACAAAGTGTAGAGATCGGTCAATTTAGATAGTATCGTAAAACCACGTGCGCACGTAAAATGGTCGTCTTCTGAAGGAAAGTAATCCGTGAACAAACAGAATTCCAATTCACTTCCGTTGGATCACAACAATAGTATATTGCCCTATTCCATTCGGAAATTTGGAAGAGGGGCTCCCTTCAAATGACGATTTCACAGTCGTATCTAACATCAAATCTCTTCCTTTGCAATATAATTTCTTGAAGATCTCGAAAAACAATCTAATTTTCCTTCCACAAGAAAATTGAAGTTCAAAACATGTGAACTTTAATCACTGCTCTTCACAGTAGTGTATATCTTACATAGGTATACGAGCTTCAACATCCAAATATCAATCGATTCATCGGTGCGTGCATGGACTCGCCAGATATATGGATTTTAACACAGTACTGTAACAAGGGAAGTCTGCAGGTATATTTTAAAGGAGTGAGGACAAAGACACGATTTTAGGGTCTCTCGTCTACACACGCTTTTTGATAATGTTAATGGCTAATCATAAGAAAAGACTTAGCTATCTACCATTGGTGTCGATTACTTGCTTTTTATTCAAGAATTGCTTTTCTAAAAGTTTCGCTAACCTGACTAACAACAACATACGTAAACCATTAATACAAAATCAGATTTTGCATGAGCCAAAGGTGCAGTTCCATCAGGACGATAGCCATGATGATATAAAAAAGTGGCATAACCTCGATTGAAACTGAAGCTAGGCCTTTTGCTCATCACAGGCCGAATCATGTAATGCGTTGGGAGTCCAAAGTACAGAGCTCCCAAGGTGCGAAGGAGAAAAATAATTCATGTAATCACTTTACTACGCTAACATGATCTAGTAAGCTACTCCCAGACCGTGTAGAGAATCTTCCTTATTTGCTACATTAAAAACATATCATTCGCCAATCTCTCTTTCAGGATGTTTTGAATAATGAGAAGATGAAGCTTGACTGGATGTTTAAAATGTCCTTTGCATCCGATATCGCAAGAGTAAGAACAGATGGCATATTAGTGCCTAAATCTAGCAAAACAAAAAACAAGTACAAGAGAAATACTTTGACGCTGAAAACCCTGCCTCGTTTTTATAATTCTTACCAGAATAAGAGTCTAATTTGTTGTTAGGAATGCTTATTTTTATGGCAGAAATATGAAAAACGAAATATTTACTACTCATATCTAAAAGATTGAGGTTCATCACTGCTGCTGTTTTAGCCTTCGTTTTTGCTTCTGTTTATGACAAATGTTTATGCTATTCACATATGTATACTAAATTTTTGACGAGTGTAATGTCTCTACAGGGAATGTTTTTCTTACACAAAAGCTCAATTCTTTACCATGGTGACCTGCGGTCTTCAAACTGTGTCGTAGACAGCCGTTGGGTTTGTAAAATAACCGATGTCGGACTAGAAAATTTTAAAGCAGGACAGAAGGTTGACTCGTATCTTGGTCTTGATGCGGAATATAACAGTGAGTAGTTCAAAATACCAATAAATCTAACTGAATGGCCGTATGTTTGGAGGCAGAGAACAAAAAGAAAAAACTGGAGTTTTCAATAGAGGTGGAAATAGAGGTCTCGTTATATCAGATGCAGGAAGGGAGTTCGATCCACGACAATTGAGTGACACCTAAGCGAGGCTTTAGGGTTTTAGTTGATCCATGACGTCTCATTTCGAAGCTTCCTAAAATCGGGCGTTTAAGTTCAGCGAAAGGAAAGATGGTAGTCGATAAGTCCTGGGAAGAGCCAATTTATTTTCAACCTTGATTCGCCAATTCAGTTAAAGCGCTTAAGATAACAGTGATGAAGAATCGAATGATGTGAAAACGTCACCCTAACTAGGCTATCTTCTTTGAGTAAATTGTACATAAAAAAGAGCATTCACATAACAATTCATATTCATTTTCTTTTTTTAACTTTTCAGAACTTTTGTGGCGAGCACCGGAGCACCTGGATGGCAGGAATGATTTATCTAAGTCACAAATGGGAGATGTCTACAGCTACGGCATTATTCTGCAAGAGATTCTTCTTAGAGGTCTGCCATATGCCATGAATGACTTCATGGAGGCAAAAAGTAAGCCTCAGACGTTTACCTCTGACTTTGAAATAGTTAATTCAGACATTAGAGGGAAACTTAGCTCGTTTAGATTGCAAAGAAAATCATTTTTAAAAAAACCAATCCTGGTGAGTTGTTAATAAAATGTTACTATAGGACGCTCAACATTCCCGATAACATGTATAACTCTAATAATAATTTCTATTTATCAACAGCAATTGTCAGCAAGGTACAGAAAAGAGAGAACCCTCCCTTTCGTCCGGTCATTCCATCCAGCTTTGGAAATGGACTGTACGTGAGAATGATGCGATCCTGTTGGAGTGATGACCCAACTTTACGGCCAAGATTCAGTGACGTTCTTCAAACAATAAAAGGAATTAACAATGGAAAGTAAGTTCTGTATCTCAGCCAACGAACAACGACCTAAATATCGGGATTCCGTTTAGGGAAGGTAGGTTTATTACTGGGGGGGAGGGCTGGAGAATTCAGATCAATTTTTCCCAAAAAATGTTAGACCCTCCCCAGTTATTTTGAAACTAAAGTTATGACCTTCCCCAGGAAAGCAGTAACAATACTCATAAGCCTCCCCCCCAAACCATATATAAATATATTAAAGATTATTTTCTCTCAGCAGTCAAATATACACAGCATAAATTTCGAACATGCAGGGCTCGCAAAAGTCATGAAATATTCAAATCAAATTCTTATATTGCAAAAACTGCCTAGCTAATTTTGATTTCAAGTGTAGCATTTGAATGAGAACGTACGATGTTTTTTCTTTTTTTCGGCACGTGCACTAGGCTACAGTATTAAATTGTATGAATATAAATTCACACGTTCTTGAGTGTTTTTGTGTTTACATTATACAATTATACATTTACACAAACATTCAAGGAGCATAATAGTCCTACGTCTAGTCCGAGTCCGTATAATTATTCATCTGTATCGCTCGAACTATCTTCATGATCACATTGATTTTCTTGAATACTTTCAAATTTTTTTCGACATTGGGGCGAGAGGAAGCGTTTTATTGTATGTACTGAGTGTGTTGTCTGGAGTATTGTCAAGAATTGATGGCAAATATCTCATCTCAAAGGCTTTCATGTTTGCGATTGCCGAAACAATGAGATCATCATTGTCAATTACATAATCTTCGTTGTCCCTTATTACTTCGATGTCAACTTTAAGTATTTTTCTTTTGACTGCTTCTTCATTTTCTGAATACCTTCTGGTTTCTCGTTTCTCAGCCTTTCAGCGATGTTGCTTCTTCATCCGTGAATGTCTTTTCGGTGCTTTTCCTCAGCGAGGATAAATCCTCTCAACTCTTCTAAGTGCATTCTCCAACAGCTCAGTTGTTTCCAAAACTGTAGATTTTGCTGAGTAAAGATCTTTTAAGAAATCCTGATTAGCATTGTGCTTTGCCTGGAATCCAGGTTTCAGCTTAATCCCATAAGGTATAAATAGCGCATTATCGTGCTCTTTGACCTCACAGATAAGCTTCTCTATCTTATTCTTTACTTTCGACAGCCCATTCTTGTTATTCGTAATCGTACTGGAGTCATGAGAGTTAACTTGGAAATTTTCATGCATGTACTTCCCTGCGGTGGCCGGATTGCCAGATGTAACAAAGGAAATCTTTTTCTTTATCTTCGCCACTGATTGATGCAATTCCCATTGACGCTTCCTTTCCCCTATAAATTCCAAGCGAAAGCGTTCTTTTGAATTACAACTTTGTCTCGTGGGCTCAGATTGACTTTTAAGGACTTTTATAAACTTGCTCATATTGATTTTAAGATAACTTGCAAAATTGTATATAGAGATGTGTTATCAAATACACTGAAAATAGTGATTTTCTACTGCTGAGTATTTATACATACATAGCTACTTAATGATGATAATCAATTGAGATAATTCAGTTTTCACGTGTAAATTTAACGATCAAGAAAGCATCAAATTATGTTCTTGAAGTTTATAGGGTGGAATTTAAAGTTTAATAGGATGACCCTCCCCTAATAGCTTTAAGTGAAAGATGTGACTTCCCCTTAGTTTGCAAATTTTATTAATGACCCTCCCCTCTCAGGTTCCAGCCCTCCTCGCCCAACAATTAATGTACCTTCTCTTAATACAGTTTAAGGTGGCTGAACACAGTTTCCGTGCGCGCTTTTGCTGATGTAATCCAGCACAAGGATTGCAAAAAAACAAACATGCCGTCAACAGAGCGGTCATTTCATTTACTAACACCTATCCGCACTATCTGTGCTATTTTTCTCTATAGATGGCGCAGGGCTTTAATTTTTTGTTACAAAGAATGTTAGAAAAGTTAACGGTGCAAAGAACCCAGCAATTCTCAGCTTTTTTGTTGTTACCGAAAGAAACCAGTTAAATGCAGCGGATGCGTAGTAAGTAAAAAAATTGTGACTGAATGGAAAACTCCTTTCTCGGAAATATGCCTATTTCTCGAGAACCACCCATTAGAATTTCACGAAATTTGGCACAAAAATACTTTAGGAAATAAGTAACTGGAGTATTGAAAAAGATTGATTTTAAACAAAGGAAATTCTAGAAAATCGAGTGAACCTTCAGCAAGGGATAATCAAAGATCTCTCTGTTAAATTGTTAGCAAAATGGTGTTAACTTGTGAGTATCGTTACAAGCTCGCTGCATGAAAATTATAAAGAAAATCTAATGACTAGAATTTCTACAAAGAAACAAAACCGATTTTAATTGCCTATTTAGATCTATTCGTGTCGCCATGGCAACGGCACACAAGGCAGCTTAACTGTCGCAGAAACAAAGTTTGTGTTGTTAACTTGCTTGCTGCCAATTTTGGCGACCGAGAGATCAAGGGTTTTAGAGAAAATGGTGAAAAAAGCAAAGGTATCAAAAACTGTGTCCAGCCACCTTAATAGCGATAGTTGCTCTGAATAAAGTATTTTGAATTTGAAGAGCACCTCACTATGAGACGCATTTTGGCATCGCACCTAAAGTTGATACTCCAACACACAAAACGGTCTGTTCCTTTGTGACGTTCTCTGTAAGCCTTGTTACTGGCGTCATACTTGTTGCACCGAGGACGACGTACTTTGAAAAGAATCGAAAAAAGTATCGAGTTCGCATTTCCAGTTTTTGGCTCACTTGATCTATGAAATGAGAGGGGTTGAAACTTGACTTCATCTACTTTTATCACTTTCTGATCCTTTCATTGATTTTATTCGAAAGAGACATCAACATCATGGACAACATGATATCACTGATGGAAAAATATACAGACCATCTGGAAGAGATCGTCAGAGAGAGAACTGAACAACTGGAGGAAGAGAAACAAAAGACAGACGCCCTGCTATACAGAATGCTGCCAAAGTAAGTACAGAGGATTCGGAGCTATCTCAAAGTTCTAAAATGCTTTCCGACCAAAGGGGATTTCAATTTTATCTACTTATTGCTTTTATCATTTATCACTCCAATCTTTGATAGCCATAATAATGATGATAATTCCTCTCTAAATTACATTTTGTGAAATTGTACAAAACTCTTTTTGTTCAAAAAGTCATGTCAACATAATTTTAAAAAGTAGAAAAAGAAATAGAAAAATAATTTTCCTAATTTTTCAATTGGAGACTTCATAAAATATTTACATTTGCAATGACTTTAACATAAGGCTTTGTTGCATTTCTAATAGGACGGTCGCAGAGCAGTTAAAACGTGGTGAGGCTGTTACGGCAGAATATTTTGATCAAGTTACAATTTTCTTTAGTGACATAGTGGGTTTCACAACAATAGCTGCCCAAAGTAAGCCGCTAGAGGTGAGCGAATGTTTTTATTTCTTGTCAATCTGAGCTATCAAAAAAATTAATACTACAAATTCATCGATCAGTTAGGTTAATGTGCACGAAAATAGGAATAGTGGAGGGAAATGACAAAATCTTTCAAGAAAATTCGATTTGGCTAAAAGAACTTTTTGTTTGAAAACAAAACCAATGGATAAAATCAACGTTTGCTTCTTTGTCTCACGATCAAAGGGTCAGGCTTATCAATCGCTGCAATCAATACTAATCAATACACAATCGAAAACCCTGACTCCTACATCGGGAGACAAATCATCAAAACTTCATTTGTTTATGAAAACCAGAATGTACAACATCATTTTCTTCTTGTTGGTCACTGGTCGAGGAACACGGCTGATTTTTTAACGTGACAACGTAAAACGTTCATTCTTAACTAACTGACCGTCACCATTTTTCGTTGATCAATTATTGAGTCAAAGACGACGCAAAAAGATTGTTCGCTGTGAGGTAGCTCCTATCCTAAGCTGCAGCAGTATTGATTTTATCTTCGATTTTTGACGGCTTACCAAGCCAATCGCACTCATGACAGTAATCATGACAATATTGAACTATCAAGGAAGTACAGACGTGGATAGTCTTCGAATACACAAAAGCATTTCTTTTTCATTGAGCATCATTTTCATTAAGTATTATTGACACATATTTAACTAAATTCTTTTTACACAGATTGTTAACCTATTAAATGATCTATATACCTGCTTTGACAATATCATTGATCGCCATGATGTCTATAAGGTAAGAAAATTACCTCTTCTGAAATAAGAGATGATCTCTTTCATTATGATGCCGCTTTCTTTTCCATTGCAGTTGTTCATTGTCTTCTTAAGGTTTTACCTTGGTTATCATTGGTGTTGTGGTAGTTTTTGTTACATTTTTTTATTGTTATTGTTGACGTGTTCGTTAATTTTCTTTTCGTTGGCAGTTGTATCAGCCTTAGGTGGTGTCGATCTTCTCTGTTTGTCTGCTATTGTTTTTCCCTTGAGTACAATCTGTTAAAACTCTTACCTACATGTACATGTATTGTTCACCATAGGTTGAGACAATTGGAGATTCTTACATGGTTGTATCTGGACTGCCCAAGCGCAATGGCATCCTTCATGCTGGAGAAATTGCCAACATGTCCCTTGATCTTTTGAGTGACATGTGTCACTTTAAAATTAAACACCTCCCAGAGAAACAGCTCCAACTTAGAATTGGGATTCATTCTGGTAAGTTATCTCGTAACGTGAATTTCTGTGTTTTCTCTTAAACTGTTTGTCTTCCGCATACCTAATGATATTGTTACGGTAACTGATTACCGGCAGAAAGATAATAACCTCGCTATTTCCGCGAAACACAATTTATTTAACTGTAAACAACGGGAGGTAACTTAACACGAGCTAGCGACCACTCTTGGAACAATCCAACTAAAATTAACTATGTACTTATCTACGCTTATCTGACCACAAGCAAAGTACTGTCCTTTTCTTTGGCGAAATCTCCTGAAGACTTCCTTCGACGTATCGCACTCCACGGTAAACAGCTCTGGACTTGACAGCAGAATATCAGTATCACATCCGAACGGGAAAATCCCTTTACTTGTCACTTGTCATACAATATCGCTTGTAGATCACAAACAGGGAACGAAGTCCCAAATCACAACAACAACCTGACTAACGAGCTGCTCATATAAGCATCCGAAGAGAGTCTAGAAGTTTCCAAAAGTAACTATTTATAACCATTACAATAGTAACTATTCATAACTATTACAGTAAACTGTATTTTTAAACTGATGAGTCAGTTCTAGAAAATTCTTGAAACAACATATTGCGTGACATTGACCTTCGCGAACTTTCTAGACAATTCCATCCTTGTAACAATATTACTTGCAAAACTTTCTTTAGGGACGTACAATTCTTGTGATTCCCTCCGATCTAATTAGGGCTAACTCACGGTCCTGGATTCTTGTGACGATTGCTAATATAGCAAAACTTCGCCAAATCAGTTTTTATGACCCGTCTTACAAACACCTACTGTAAAATTTCAGGCTCATGTGTTGCCGGTGTCGTTGGACTTAAAATGCCACGTTACTGTTTATTTGGAGATACTGTCAACACAGCGTCCCGAATGGAATCCAGCGGGCTTGGTAAGTATGATATGTATGACATCACACAACCAGCACGAATCACGAATACCGTGAACAGAGCAGCTCGAAACTTCAGCTTAAAAACTCTTATCGGTGGGAGCTTTACACCAGCAATTCAGTTAATAAAGCCAAAATTAACTTGACATATGCATTCGAATTCGAATTCGAATTCGAAAACCAGAACTCTTGTGGTAATTTTTTTTATATGGAATGCGTATGAAAAGAGTCTAATAGACTAAAAGATCACTGTTTTGGGATTTTGCAGCCCTTAGGATTCATGTCAGTTCTCAGTGCAAGTCCTTGCTGGATGACATCGGCGGTTATCACATTGAGGAAAGAGGTTGGACGTCAATGAAGGTACTCCTTATGAATACTCACGCAACATTAAAAGTCGCGACTTCAATCTCTAGCTTTGCCAGTTTTTACCACATTGAAAATAATTAATTAATTAATTGATTTTTACCACATTCTATTAGGTTTGGTTAATTATATGTATACTTTTTAGCAATCGAGCTGAAATTATATCGTTTTTGGAGTACCCTTTGCTGTTGCTTAAAATTGGACTAATATAATACTATGTATGTGTGTTGTTTTTACAGGGAAAAGGAACACTGCTCACGTTTTTCTTAAACGGACGTGACGGCTTTCTGAAGTCTCTACCAGACCTCAGTAAAGCGGCTCCAATGGAAGAACATTCATTTAAATAAAAAACGACTATGCAACAAAATATGAAAGGTGTGAAACTTAAGAGCCACTAACCAAAAATATCGAGAATCCGCCGACAGTTGCAAAATTTCATAATTCATTTTATTTTTTAAAAAGGACCCTTTTAATGAACCTTTTTCGAAAATTATATCAAAAAGTTCTATCGCGCTTTTTTCTCCGAGAACTCGAAAAGTTCAAAATACGCCCAAATGGCCGTTGTCCCCCCTGTAAAGCAATGATAAATTATGAACTTTGGCGACTTCGTACGCTATAACGCGATGTAATCCCGCTTTTAAATTTTGTGTGCTACCAGACGGTTCTTTTATCTCTTGGAAAATATTAATTTCTCGTTACGTTGGTACGTAAGTCTGAATAGTGACCCGTTGAAATAAAGTACTTCACGTCTCTTTCGCGGAGGTAAAATAAAGATCAACTTCAGGGGCCTATGAACAGGTTTGCCATATATACTTACAAATCATAATGTACATCATCTTAAAGCTTTATCCTTGTATTTTAATTCCACCAATTCTCTATCTTGGCCCGCCATTAGGTTTAAAAGGACTGGAAGAGTTTGGGCTATTTTGTCAAAATTGCAATGCGAACCCCTGAAAAACTGTCACAACCCATTTAAGAGGCACTGTCAGTAAAAATCAGACATGATCATCAAAATCGCGGACACAGCCAAAAAATCGATTTCGCTCATACTTTCTATGTTGATAGACCCTTGTACCAAAGTAACCAAAACAAGGTTAGTTTTTTCTGCTGTTTTTCTTTTAGAGTAATAAAATAAAAACGGTCGAGTGCGGATCGAGCCAAATTTCGATATTCAAAATATCGAACTTCTGTCAAATTCATGGCTTGCCAGCGTAAGTCGAAAATTATCCGTGTATTTTCCTTTGCAATAACATTATAGTTAGGGCCTTGAGTAATTCATTGATGGCATGAAAAGCAGATATGTTCTCGTTATAAATATGTTATGAATTTTTTTCTCGATGACACCCTGCGGCTGTTTTTCAATAGCTCTATGGTACCCTAAAACAACTGCCAAAAACGCTTGTTGGTACGCGAAGAAGAACCCAATAACTATATTGCAGATACAGTTTAAGTATAGACGTTCTCAGATAAACTTTCAATTTTTTGGGATAATTTTTGGTTTTGCAGTAACCCTAGTTTGAAGTTTGCTAATTTTCGAGATTTGCTGCAGCCGCCATATTGAAGTTTCAACAAACTTGACCATCAAGAAACAATTGATCGCATGTCGAAAAGTACATTTGAAGTTAACACATGATAAACTAACTCAAAATTGTTTCTGTTCACGGTTATCTAGAAAATTAATTAAATTGGTGGTAGACTCTGGCAGACATTTGCTTGTTGTCAGTTTGTTAACACAAGATATTTGTTGACTACTGTACCAAAAAGTTGCATTTTGTTGATACCTTCGATTTCGGTTGCAAATCTACTTTGTGGGCATTTCAGTTATTAGTTTTACTTTTCAGAATGTGCAGTCTACGAAAAGTCCGGCTTTTCCATGACAAACACTGATCAAATAATACATAATTTAAACTATGCAGCGTGTGAAACAACCTGTGTCTGTAATGTACCCGTCGGCAGACTGTTGGCACGCATGTTTGATGACAGAACTACCGATATTTAATTGAACATTATAATAGTTATAGTAGTTGGGGATTTCTTCAGTATTCCATCTTTTATATATAAATTGGGTTAGAAGGGACGGTTAATTAATGATGAATTATGCATCATAGTAGTCATTGTAGTTGGGGATTTCTTACTGCGCATTTTCGGGTTGGAAGGGATGGGTCATAAATCATAAATTGTAAAGATTACGATTTTCATTCTTTTTATTACATGTTATAACATATGTTTTAGTATTTAGCACGTGCACGTTCTTACAAGCTTTGTCGTAAGCTCTTTTATGTTCAACGTGAATAAATAAGCTTACTTACTTACTTACGTTTGTCCAAAGATCAGTATCACTGGTATGAGGAAGTTCGCTAATTTAAATTAAACCTTAATAATATTTAAAAAAGCAAGATATGTCCAAGTTTTATTCATTTAGTTATGTCTGCAAGGTTTATCTGAACGTAATCGTACGTATCCTACTCCAGTAACAGTTCTTTTTGTCTACTTGCGTGACACCGTGAAGTGTGAACTCTGGAGCTGTCGATTTCAATTTTCTCTGAGAACTTTTCAGAAAATTTTCTCATAACTAACATTGCGTCATTAAAATAATAAACCTTTCTCAAGCATGGCTTGTACGTTTTCATTGATGGTCGGGAGAATGTGGACCTGATCCAAGATGGGAAAATCAATCTCGTCAGGGACTCCCCCTCGTATCTTGCAACAGGAATATAACATGCCGTAAAAAAAACAGTTGAAGATTATTGGATGTGACACGAAAATTGAGGTTATTTTAGCAAAAATTCCCAGACACTGTAGAAGAAATGATGGCCATGTTCTTGTCATGGCAAGGGTTATTATAGCAATCTTTTATGAAATTCCAAAGGAACAAATAAGCGAGGTTCTGAAAAAATTATTTGCGCGCGTGCTAAAAATAAATTAAGGCGATCTGCTAAATAATACTTCCATAATATCTCGTCCTTATTTTCTGATGAAGAGTAGCTTTAATTTTGTTGATGAAAAAGTCTCCGTGAGAATGTAATCTATCTTCAACTAAGGGTGTTTTTAGGTTACCGTATTGCAAGGTAATTTACTGTCAGTAAACGACCACCAAGGACTGAATATCGTTTACACCATAATCTATGTTAATATCAACTTATGAAAGAACAGCAATACTGAAACTTATTCAAACAGTGTTCAAACTTTAGGCACTGGAAAGAGCTGGAAACCAGTGTAAGCCATCAGGCTTGATGAGAAGAGTCTAGTTATTCACATTTCTGTTTGTTTTGATAGAATTTTGTGCCCCAAAGGGCCCATTACCCCTACGCGGGATGGTTGAACGGTTTGGACAGAGTTTTGTACCCGGCCGTGTCCACTTTCACCCGTGTTCGGATCTTGTAGCTGGGAAGTTGGAACACGGATGAAGTGTATTTCACCCGCGAGAACACGGAAAATCGTCATCTGTGCAAAATACGATGCTTGGCAGTCAATTTTTCTCTTTTATTCGATTTGCTTTTTTTCTATAATAGAATAAAAACGAATTTGGCTAGTTTATATAAGCTATTCAAACGGTATTAGTTTAAGCATATCAAGCAACTGAGTATCATTGAAACGCTAATAGTATCAAGCAATTAATTCTCCCTACAAGAGCTATAATTTATTTCCAGTTTATAATATTGCGTGACCTCATTCATGTCAGATCAGGAGCCACGCCTCCAAGAATGTTCGAAAAATGGAAAAGACACGGTGAAATTGACGTTAAAGTGTGGGCTTTTATGGTACACTGTAAAAGTAAGAAAATAAATGGGTTTAGATGGAAAGGAAGTTACTTTAAGGTAATTTATTTTTGTTCAAATTCAGACTGTCCACGTCTATGAATAATTGGCAATATGTTGCTCATTACGAGATATTCTTGTTGCTTGTCGAGAGATAGGTAGCCTACCTGAGCAGGTCAAGCAAAAAGCAAATCTTTGAGACTAAAAAAAACATTCAACTTTAGAATGTCGCTATGTTTAAAAAAAATTTGGGTTAATTCTTTGCACGCAATTAATATGTGGGTCTTTTTAAAATTACTTCTCCCAACATTAAAAAGAGTGCTGTCATGGCTTTGATGATGCCTGTTATTCAATTGCGTGACAGATCAGTCAAGTGATCGAACCGTGTTGAACGGTCCTCGATAGGCCTTTTGCAGCTAGAGGTCACGTGCTTAGCAACACAAAACTGGAGAGCAAGCGCTCCAGTGAACAAACTCAACTAAGGGGTCAAGCATATCTGGCTTTAGAGAATAGTTTTCTGTTCATCACGCTCAATCCTTTTGCAATATCTACAAAAACTGTAAGATATTTACTAAATCTCTCGTTTGGACTCGATTTTTGGATGGAAAGCACGATATTTTTCTGGAAATCGTGAAAAAACTGTCACCAACAACCCGCTCGACGGCTAAGAAACATGGCGGCTTCGCAAGGTATGTACTTAAAAAATATATACTTTTTTCTGCTTTTTTTTAGTTATTGGACTTCGAAAGTCTATGAAAATAAAATATTAGATCGAAAATAGCAACCGAGCGGAATTTTACCGCATTTTACGCCCGATTTCTTACGATATTATGAGAGCAATTATGCGTTTGCTGCAGCCTTTTGCTGTACAAATGACATATTGTTATGCTTCCGGTGAAAGAGCTAGTAAACCAGGTTCAAGAAATATGCTTCTGGTAGATGAGCTGTTTATGTTTTATGTGCGACTCAAGCTTGGTTTATTTGAGCAGGACTTAGCACATAGGTTTCAGATACACAGATCATCAGTTTGCAGAAAAGTGATGACATGGACTAATTTTTCGTATTTTTTTTCCTGGGAGTCAAGTGATCTGGCCATCAAGGGAAGATGTCAATAGCTCTATGCCAGAAGGTTTCAAAAGGCTTTATGCAAGCACGCGTGTTATATTAGATTGTACTGAGATTTTTGTGCAAACACCTACCTCACTGCTACTTCAGTCACAGCTTTATTCTACTTATAAAAGTACTACTACACTAAAAGGTTTAATAGGTATTGCCCCTTATGGAGTTATCAGTTTTGTTTCTAGCCTCTACACCGGAGGGATAAGTGGTACGGGAATCACAAGGTGCAGATTTGTTAGAGCCTGGGGACTCGGTCATGGCCGACAAAGGGTTTGACATTGAAGATTTGCTGAGGGAGAAGGGGGTGGAGCTAAATATCCCTCCGTTTCTGGAAAGTCTGGAGCAATTCTCTGCCCAGGATGTTCAGAAAACAAAGACAATAGCAAGCTTGAGAATACATGTTGAAAGAGCAATAAGGAGGGTCAAAGGATATCACTTTTTTGATTCTGATGTGCCATCGTCTACACTGGGTTCAGTCAATCAGTCATAGACTAGCCTGCCTCCTTACAAATTTCCAGGGCCCACTAATCTTATCTAATAGTAACAATGAGCCATAGTGAAGTTATTGTACATACATACATACATACATACATACATACATAAGCTTTATTTATCCTCGGATTTCAATGTAGCTTACAAGCTAGTATCTCCGATCCTAATTACTAATTTTAAAAGTTACAGCAAGAACAAGGCTAAAAAGATAAATAAATAATTCATAATATAATAATATAATAATCATTAATATAATAATATAATTTAATATTAATGTAATATTAACAGAAACCGTGCACTAACAGTTTGTGCTTAAATTCACCATAATCTACAGTCTTTCTAAAGTGGTCAGGGAGGGAGTTCCAGTACTTAACAGATGAATAGCTAAGAGAATTTAGACTTAGAATTGTGTTATTTATATTTTATTGGGAATGTTTATACTTTACCTAAACAAAAAAATAATGGTCATTGAACTGAGTATAGAGTGCAACTTGATCTGATATCAAACACAAGTGAACAAGATCACATGATGGCATAGTAGGAGTATGATATGAAATCAAAAGTTTGATATCAGACCGAAATTGTACGACACTGAACATTTTCTGGATTTGTGTAAATGAAGCTCCACTTTGTTCACCTAGAGACACTGAACATTTTCTGGATTTATGTAAATGAAGCTGCACTTTGTTCACCTAGAGACTAGTAGCAATGTCAAACATAGGAAATAAAATTTGAAAAATAGTTCATTTTGTGTACATTATTTGTTCTAATCTGATTGGCAAAATATATACAATCCTGTAATATGATTGGTCGTGTAAATTTAGTGTTGAATTTTGCTAACAAAAAGATGCGATTCAGACGGAAAATAGTGGGATTCGTGCTCGAATCATACAATTTGAGCCAATCAAATTACAGGATTTGATGGTGATTTCAAAATGGATATAATAAATTGGAATATCTGGGAAGTATAAATTAGAGAGCAACCTGTGTTTTGTTCGAGAAGTCAATATTCATCATGTATGACGGAAGGGTGCAGTAAAAATCAGTGCGATCAAAAACATGTAGAAAAAAATCCATAGGGAAACAGGAACATTTTTATATTAAAATTGGGAGTTACAAAGTTTTTAGCCTTTCTTGGTGTAGGGGTTTTAATCTTTGAAGTTGATAAATGATGATCAGCTAATTTATTGTCAATTAAAATTTAAGCTGCCCTATTCCCTCTGCCATACATTGTGAACACAGTCTTAATGTAAAAAGTAATTGAAGAAAAAACTATCCACTTTGTCCTTTGCTTCCTGAAAGAACACTGGATCAAAATTAATTCAAGAGCAAAAAAGCAAATTTTCATCAATGTCACTTAAAAAAAATCACCGTTTCAATCCTGTGAGTCCAAGCTGGCACTGAATCTGGTAGTAATGAATGTCTGTTGTCTTCAGTTTGTACTGGTTAGTGTTCTGGTCCTTAAATAGATGTCTGACATTGTCTAATGAAGTTTCACCTTCTCTGACAACTTTTATTTCTAATAAGCCAAATGGATTCTCACCATTATTTACTGCATCAAGATCATAAACTTTTCTGTCTGGACTACAACCTAGCCATGCGCATTTGGTCATCCTTTGCCCGGCCGGGTAAGCGGTGTAACTTTAATTCAGGACGATATCTAGAGTCCCCGTTACACAAGGGAACACAACAATGGTACGAAGATTTCTTCTTCGGGGCTGATGGCTCGTCTGTAGTTTCGAAATCTACAGTGAATTTTAGCATTGCGTTTAGTCTCAATGTAAGACGCATAGTTACTCTCATAATATCGTAAGAAATCGGGCGTGATTTTCGATCTAATATTTTATTTTCAAAGACTTTAGAAGTCCAATAACTGAAAAAAAGCAAAAAAAAAGTATATTTTTTGAAGTACATACCTTGCGAACCCGCCATGTTTCTTAATAATAATAATAATAAAGTAGATGCTTATAGGGCGCATTTCTAATCTCAATGCGCCTAACAAAAGATTATTAAGACATAAAAACTTAATCTTAGCCGTCGAGCGGGTTGCTAGTGACAGTTTTTTTACGATTTCGAGAAAAATATCGTGCTTTCCATCCAAAAATCGAGTCCAGACGAGAGATTTAGTAAATATATTACAGTTTTTGTAGATATTGCAAAAGGATTGAGCGTAATGAACAGAAAGCTATTGTCTAAAGCCAGATATGCTTGACCCCTTACGAGAGTTTGTTTACTGGAGCGCTTGTTCTCCAGTTTTGTGTTGCAATGCAGTATCCAAGCACGTGACCTCTAGGTGTTTTTCTGTCTACCAGCGCAACACTGAAAACTGTTCTGATAGGAAACGTCACCAACATGAAGCCGACTTACTTAGCAAAGATCGCCTGTGAAAAGGAGAAAGCAGAATTTAGCTAGAAACAAACTAATATGTCATGACGAGCCAAACACGTAAAGACGAGGTTAAGAGGTGACTCACAGCAGATTTTGTAAACGTTTCTCGACCCATTTCTGTTACGTGTACCTCTGCATTTTGCTCTGGTGCATATTCAACTTATTCCATTGATTTTGCTTCGCTTAACAATTTAGAGGAGCTTCACATTGTAAACTTTTAACTGCAAACGTGTGAAGTGTTCATTACTTCAAAATGGCGGATATTGAAAATTGGCTTACTTCAGGAAAGTCTTGTTGTACAGATACAAAAGATCCCAGGGAAATAAAACAATAGAAAGTTGAAGCTTTCCTTGAACATGGCTCAGGAGATTTCCTGGTCGATTTCATTGAGTGCCGCGGGCATTTTTGGCACGTTTGTTTGAAGTACCAACGAATCTATTTCAGAGCAGCTGTGAGTGCACTTGAAAAAAAATCATATTTTAATTTTAAGGAAAGGTTATGAGTTGGTTGTGCTGCCAATCAATTGCTGAAGCATCAGACGAATAGGATTAGTGTGAAACTAATTTAAAACTTACGATGAACTGACTTGACAGCGCCACGAATTATGACAATTTCAAAGGATTTGTTCAAGAAAATATTGTAAACCGCGTTAAGTAGATCTCTCCTATACAAGCGAGAATTTTAACAAACGGACATTGCTGTCATATGTATGGGACTGAAGCCTACCAATGGACAAATTATGGGCGAAATTGAATTTGAGCGGTGTCCGCGATTTCTCTGACTTTTACTGACATTTACTCTAACAGTCAAACTAAGTGAAGCGTACCCCCAAGATTACATTAATGAATTGATCATTTGGATATTGAACCCGCCAGTCGTTTCAAGAATGCAATAATGAATTGATTATTTGATTATTGAACCCGCTAGCCGTTTCACGAATGCAATAATGAATTGATTATTTGAATATTGAACCCGATAGCCGTATCCGTTGTGAAAAGGCGCGGATCATTGTTCAAATTAGAAGTCCATTTCTGAAGTCCGATAAGTTTGTTCTATTTGACGAGAAATCCTGAAAATGAACAAACTGCACTGTAAAAACACTGCGAAAACAGTCGATCTCAAATATTAACGAATTAAAAAAGTCTTGCGATGGCTTCGCCCATAAACTATTTTTTTCGACCATGAATACGCTCAAGAATTTCTACAAGTTCGTCAAGATGTAAATATGCGAAAAAAGCTCTCGATAACATTCCATTTACAACATTTACAAGAAGTTCTACACAACGCTCGAACTCACCTTTCCCCCCATGTCTGACGCCATGTTGAAATAGTTCCAATCCATCATCACGTGTTTACATAATCCAATCAGAAATGGACTTCTGATTTGAACTATGATCCGCGCCTTTTCAAAACGAATACGGCTTTCGGGTTCAATATTCAAATAATCAATCCATTATTGCATTCTTGAAACGGTTAGCGGGTTCCATGTTCAATTATAACATAACCAAAGTAAAGCGCGCGCTCTGATTGGTCAATTTAGCGTCCCCCATTTGCCCATGGGTGTACGCTGCTGACGTGAGCAAATGTAAAGACTATTTTTCCGCGCGTGCTTGTTTTTTCTGGTCACGTAAAATTTGTTAAATAAAGGGAACTCTTTAGCTACAATGTATCAATGTTATGTTATAAAACAAATGGTAAACACCATAGCGTGCACTATTGAGTTATGGATGCACTTGAGAGGTTTGCCAAGCACTCAAGAAGCTATAGTCGCTCTCGGCTATCGCTTCGAGTGACTCTTACGCTTCTTTCGTGCTTAGCAACCTCCCACGTGCATCCATAACTCAATAGTGTACGCTGTGGTGTTTACCATTTGTTAAATATTCAATACGTTATTGCACTCATGAAACGATTAGCGGGTTTAATATTCAAATGATCAAATCATTAATGTAATCCTGAGGGTTACGCTTCACTTAGTTTGACAGTAAAGGCCATTAAAAAGGTCTTGCATGATATATTTGTAATAACTACTCCATCTCAGATCAGAACTAATTTTCAATAATCATGGTTACACAATATGCTCATGTGAATACATGTGATGTGATTGGATACTACATTTCTCCTATTGTTTCAAAGATCCACAGTCCCTTTGTGGAAATCATATGTAATCACTTGTAATCACTCAATTCTATCACAAATATAACGTGGCTCAACAATAACTAAGTTCATGATCCAGCTGCTTTTCTTAGGTGTACAATTGGAAGTCATCAAATCGTTTAGGCAGTCGTCGTTCCCCCTGTGGTCTAGTTGGTATTTCTCGTCGTGGTTCTTTCTCCTTTTCCTGCTTAATTTGTGGTGTCTCTGCTGGTTTGTCGTACTGTGTCGTTTGTTCTTGCTTGCTGTTGGGTTCTTCTTGGGTCTCAGGGTTCTTTATGCCTCTCAGACTTTCCTCTTTATGGTCCTGTTGCTTGGTCTTCGATGGCGTTGTGCCGTGTTGTACCGCGTTGTCCTTCACTTCATCTGCCGTGTTGATAAGCGAATTAACTAGTTTGAAGTGGCTAGCATCACGCGATACGGTGCGTCCATCTGTGGTTCTTCTAGCTGTGATCTTTGATCCCTCAATGTCACACACAATGTGTCACACACAATGTAGAATATTGGTTCATATCGTGTGTTCCATTTGTTCTTTCTTTCTTGCTTGACCAATACATAGTCTCCGATCAACAATCTCTTCTCTTTTGTTCGACTGTTCTTTCGCTGTATTTTCATTATTTCCTTGTACTTTGCATCATTAACATTTATCTGTTCATCTTCTTCGGATGATTGCTGGTTGGGTGTTGAGTGATCTAATTTGGTCCTGATGAATGTTTCTCTCATCGCTTCGTATGGTGAGATTCCTGTTGCTGGGTGGGGTGTCAGTCTGTATGCAGTCAGCATGTCATGAATTGCATTTCGGCTTTCCAATTTGTCTTTACCCTGTAGATGGGCTATTCGTTCAGTGTTGTTTATCGTCTCCATGAATCTGTCCACTTCCCCGTTAGCTCTTGAGTGGAGAGGTGTCACATTATGATGCTCAAATCCTTCTTCTCTGGCAAAGTCTTGAACTGTTTGGAATTGAACGGTGGTCCGGTGTCTGTCTACTCTTCTTGGGGTTCCATAAGTAGCAAACACATGTTTTAGCCTTTCTTTGTTGACTTGGTATGATGTTGATGGTACTCGTTCTGCAACTGGGTACCGGGTTCTCTTGTCGGTGATTACTACGTTGCAGTGTCCATCAGGGTATGGGCCTCCAAATCCACTGATACAATGTTCCATGGTCTGTCTGGGATGGTGGTAGTCTTGATTGGTTCCGTTTGTTTCTCTCTTGTAGCAACTTGACATTCGTAACATTGGTCAATGGTTTTGTCTATCATGCTGCTCATGTAAGGGAAACAATACTTTCCGCGTAACATTTTCTTCGTCTTTGTCTTTCCAAGGTGCACTAAGCTGTGTCCAATCTTGACAACTTTTCTTTGCAGTTTCTCTGGTAACACGATCCTTTCTTGTCTGAAGATAAGTCCTTGTGCAGTAGAGAGTTCTTGCTCGATGTGTGTATATGGCTCGACATCTTTGTCTTTTTTGTGTGTGTCCCAGTCTCCTTTTGCCATTTGTTGGGCTAGTTTCTGCATGGTGTTGTCTTTCAGCGTTTCTTCTCTTATCCTCTCTAAGACTACCGAGTGTTCAGCTTCTACTGTCCACTTGATGACCTTTTCTGTTCCATCGTCTTCTGTTTCGGGTAACGGATGCCTCGAGAGGTAGTCTAATGGATCAGCTTCATCTTTTCCAGGTTCGTAGATTAGTTCATAATCTACGTCTTGCATTTGCATAACCAATTTCTCTATTCGGGCAGGCATTGACATCTTGACTTTATTGAAGAGTGGGAGTAAAGGCTTGTGCGCTGTTACGATGGTGAATCTCGGTGCTCCAAGTAGGTATACTCTCAGTCGATCTTTTGCCCACTTGATCGCTAGTGCGTCTTTCTCCGTCTGGCTATATTTCTTCTCTGTCTCAGTCATTGTACGACTTATGTAGTGGACTGGTTGCATGCCGTTCTCGGTCTTCTGTAGTAGTGCTGCAGACGGTCCTTCGTTGTTACTGACTTCTGTTCTCAATATGATTTGCCTGCCTGGGTCGAAGTATGCCATAGTCTTCTCATCCGATACGTTCTCCCGTATTTTCTGAAATGCTTCATGTTCTTCCTTTCCGCAATGGAACTTGGTTTCTTTTCTTGTTAGACGATGTAGTGGTGGAGCAATGCTTGCGTAGTTTGGCATGAAGTTGTCTAGATAGCCCGCCATTCCTAAGAAGCTCCGAACTTCTTCTTTGCTCTGAGGTGCTTTGCATTCTTTAATCGCTTTCACTTTGTCTGGTGATGGTTTCAGTCCATGGATTGACGAAGGTGTGTCCAAAGAACTCAATCTCCTCTTTCTCAAATTCGCACTTGTCTTCATTGAATGTTACTCCGTGATCTCTGGCTCTTTGCAACACTGTTCGCAATACTTGTTGGTGTTCCTCTGCATTTCTTCCGCCTAGAAGTACTTCGTCTCTTTGATTTAGGCAGCGAGGAATGTCTCCAAATACTTTAAACATCACCTCGTCGAATACATCCTGCGACGACTTAGCACCAAAGATCAGTCTAAGTGCTCGATAGTTACCCCATGGCGGGCTGAATGTTGCCACCTTTCTGGTTTCAGGGTCCAGTGCTAACTGATGGTATCCTTGCTTGAGATCGAGTTTCGAGAATACTTTGCAGTAGTGTAGGTGATAGATGAAATCCTCAATCTTTGGTGCCTGTACGCATCTGCTTCTCTTGATGGATTCATTTGGGATTCTCATATCTATGCTGGCTCTTATCATCTGTGATTCTAGCTCATTCTTGTTCGTCTCGGCGAATTTTGGTTTTGGCTGGACCACGAGAGGTGAGCACCACGTGATCGCTTCGCCTGGTGGTACTTTTTCGAAGATTTCCTTCTCTACACCTTCGTCAATCCATTGTTTCAATGGTTGCTGCAAGTGGTAGGGTACATTTCGTGGTTTCTGTGCCACCGGTTTTGCTTGGGGTTCCATTTCTAGTTTGACTTGCATCTTTTCTCCACTTTCTTTTTCCTTGAAGCAGCCAATTCCATGAAATGTGTCACTATACTCTGCCAGTAATGCTTCAATTTGACATGATGTTTGGACTTTCTTAATCCTTAAGTTGTTTCGCTCTTAAAGTGTTCCTTCCGGATCAATCTTGAGCATTCCTAGCTCGGTAAGTGTGTCTTCGCATATAAGTAGCGGTGAGTCCATCTTCTCTTTCATGACTAGGAGTTTTGCTGTGATTGCTCGGGTCTTGTTTCTGATCAGTGCTGTGAATTCACCCTTGACCTCCAACCTGCTTTGTAAGGTTTTCAGTTTGGCATTAGAAGGTGACAATTCCTGTATTTCTTGAGATCTGTGTTTGAGTGTTCTGAATTGATACTCATCCATTATGTTGATGCTAGCTCCCCTGTCCGGTTCCACATCTGCATCTAAATCAGCGATTCTCAATCTGACTGTGTTGGTTTTATTACTCGATCGTACTTTCTTTGCTTCATAGTTAAGGTGACGTGCTGTTTGTTGTAGAAATCCGTCATCTGAATCCTCGCTTGAGTCTGTGGTCTTTATCACGCGTTGCTGTTGTCTTTGTTTCTGCTGTGGTTTTGTGCCTTTGTTGCTTTCAGTCGTTTCTTTGCCTGGATTGCTTTTGCAGCATTTCGCGAAGTGGTTGTACTTTCCACATTTCAAACATTGCTTTCCATATGCAGGGCAGTTTTGACCTGGTTTGTGATCTCCGTTTTTTCCATAGTAGTGAAAGGGTTTCTCATCTCTCTTTTCATTTGGTTTTGTTTTATGTCTCTTTCCTTGATGATCCAGATTTCATCTTTTCCTTATGCATTCCTTTATCAGGTCTTCCTTTGGTATGGTTTGGATCAAGTGCTCTAGTATTCCAGCATCCAATTGATCGCCGAATTCACATTCTTTAGCTTTTTCTCTCATTCTCGCTGCGTAGCTGATGATGCTTTCGTTGGATTATATACGTTCCTTGCTAAACATATATTTGGCGTGATGATTATTTCTCTTTGGTAGGAAATGATTATTTAACTTTCTCTTGAGCTTTGTATAGTCATTGTCGCCGTCCTGTGTTGGGGTCTCCGGTAGATTTCTGGATAGTTTCTTTATCTCTGTCCCACCGTAAATCTTATAACAATCAGTATTTTTTGAACAATGAATGAAACATTCAAACATTGTGTGTTAACTCAGTATTTGAGCTGTACATCAATTTGCTTCTTTCCAGAAGATACCCTTCTCACACCCTCCCCCCTCCTTACCCATGGAAGATCATTGTATATTTTGATGAAGAAGTGATTCTCAAAACCCTAGTAGGAAAGTTTCAAACTAACTTAAGATTTGTTGGGGGGAAGGTCGGTTCAAACCAAAAAAACCTCCTATTGGAGGAGCATGGATATTTTTGGAACAACTCATAAATTATCACAAAATATCCAGCTCAGTCTTTTAATTATCTAGTCAGGTTGCATTAACCTGGTTGCTTCCCAAGAGCAATGGGAGAAATTGAATTACTGTGTAGTGCGACAGGGAAGAAGCTGGCTGGTTACAACAGATTTGACCGCATATCCACATTGAATGCAAACAAAAGTTACTTGTCGAAATATTTGGTACTTAATTTTTTTTTTTAACACATGTTTTTACTGTCTTTTTCAATGAGGTCTCGTGTTATCGATATGAAATGTTCATTTACTGTGAAAAAACACCCACACTGTAATAATTAGAAATCAGTCCTTCCTAGCAGAGAAAATTGAAAGTCCGATTTCAACTTTTTGCAGCGTAAAGAAAAACGAAAATAAAACTTGAATTTCATTTTCCTACGCAATCACTATTAATCGAGGAGACTCGAAAATCAGTTGGCACTAAGGAACACGGATTCTATAGCCACTCGGAAAATGAAGAACTGATATACAGTCCAGCAAAAATCCGTAGATGGGTAAAGCCCTATGCTCACTTGAAACACCTCATTCTCCTTGGTTCTCCCGAAAAATTATCATCTTAGAAGAAAAATCAATCTCGGGGGTAGGACTCCTATATGAAACAAACGGGGATACCCGTGCTCTCGCTTAGTGGTGTAGATTTCAGATTCTGGCCTCGCCTAGGGATTTCAGGAAAAAGCGCCAACATTTTCAGCGTTTAAGGTTTCGTTTAGGGTTGCACGCGAAGAAATATGGGTAAAAAAATCATTTTTAACCCAGATTTTTCTCTTAGGGGTAAAAAGAATGCGTGACCCACGCCTACATTGGTATCGTTCTGGAATAAATTTCCAAATTTTCGACGAGCATCCCGTTAGTCATCCTCCCGGAAAGGTAACACTTGTACAACACAAGAATCAAACATAGCGAACAAGAGTAGAACGAACGAATGCGCAACATTCAACAGCTTCTCATCATGGGCGTCCTGCGAATAGGAATACGCAAAGTAACTCAAATACTCTAAAAACAGATCCTTTCCAGACACTTTTCAGCCGTCTGTTCCAGCACCTCTACCTGTATGTGCCCTTGCTAGCAAAACATACACTTCCACGACTGGAGGCCTATCTACTGCATTCACGAGTTTGCTCACAAGAGCCTTTGATTTAGCCCGAACTCTTTGACAGCTGGACGCGCCGCCTACGGCGGGCCAAGAAAGAAACTTTGAGAAATTAAACTATAAGGATAAAACTATAGGATGACATATATTTGGTTTGTAAATATATCACACAAGACATTTTTAAAGGCCTCTAAATGGATCATGACAGCTGTTCAGCGGTTAGCATTGAAGTTTTGATAAAATAGTCCAAACTCTTTTAAACCTGGACGCGCCGCTTATGGCGGGCCAAGATAGAGAATTGGAGGACTTAAAATACAAGGATAGAGCTTTAAGATGATGTATATTATGATTTTTAAGTGTATATGGCAGACCTGTTCATAGGTCACTGAAGTTGACCTTTATTTTGCCTCCGCGAAAGAGACGCGAAGTACTTTATTTCAACGGGTTACTATTCAGACTTATGTAAAAATATAACGAGAATTTAATATTTTCCAAGAGATAAAAGAATCATCTACTAGCACACAAAATTTAAAAGCGGTATTACATCGCGTTGTGGGGTATGAAGTTGCCGAAGTTGCATAATTTTTCATTGCTCTAAGGGAGGGACAGCGGCCATTTAGGCGTATTTTTAACTTTTCGATTTTTCGGAGATAAAAAGCGCGATAGAAATTTTTGATATAGACTTCGAAAAAGGTTCATTAAAAGGGTCCTTTAGAAAAAAATAAAACGAATTACGAAATTTTGCGACTGTCGGCAGATTCTCGATATTCACCGTCAGTGGCTCTTAAAAATACCAGAAAATAAACATCGGAGTATCCTTGACCTACTGTTTAACTCTAAAGTGCAATACGCCCAAATCTTATCAAAATTGAACATGATCTTTGTTTATTGTAACAGGGTACCTTTCCCACAATACATCTTGGTACACGTATTGAGTGGAGTTGACTAAGATATGATGGCAGACAACATCTGCACGACATCAAATTTAATTTCGACTTAATTACACCATTTTGTAAAAATTGGTGTCAGTAAATTCGCAACTTTTTAATACCGAAAAAAATTAATACAAGGTTCTGGCAAAAAAGAAATGGACAATTCTCCACACTTCAGATTTTTTTACTTTCTTTTTCCTGAAATTCGATTGGCTAGGTATCGAATCCTCACTAGTAAGGAAAAAGAACCCGCAATTTCGAGCAAAGTACTACGAGATGCGTCGATGAATTATGTTCCTGAGAGCTAATCAAAATGGATGAAATAAAACAACCACTTCACATTCATATCGCTATATAACAGAACATAACTTACTGCAATTAAAGTAAGTCATACAGTGCAATGTAATTAGTTTTGTAAACAAAATAGCTATCATAAACATCTATGTATATCATAAGTCAGATTGCTTCATTCAAAAATATATTAACATGCTATTTTCAAATGGTCTCTGTATTCATATTGAATAAGGGGATGCTGGCTTCCAACGATCTGAGAGGGTAATGTTTGCATTACTCCAGGTGGCTCTAGGACTCGCGTTTCTTCAGTATCTTAAAATCACCGGATATTAAAAACTATAGATTGCCCTGCTGAGTTTAGAGCAATCTTTTCTTATCAAACGCCCCCATACACTAAAAAAATATTGGAAAACTCAATTTTATTTCAACAGGTAGCCTACCATCTACACTTCTGATGAGAATGACCGTATTATATGCTTGTCCAAACAAGTAGCAAACTCATTTTGCTGCGTTCACAAACATATGATCCATCTTTTAGAGTCGACGGAAAACTCTCGTTTCGTTTTTGAGGAACAAACGCCACTTTGAAATTTTTCCGGCAAGGTAAAGACGGGACTTTTTCCAAATCGAGTCGCTAAAATATACGCTCCTTGATTAGTTTTGTTCACTAAATCCCGATAGCATAAAAAATTCATGCTGACCTACAAATCCTTGCAAAGGGTAGGAGGCTCTGATTGGCTCATTGCTGAAATTAATCAGTGCAGCTTTTTGTGATAAGCGCCTTAGTCAATCTGTCCGTTTTGTTGACTTTCGATACGTTTGCTGATGAATTTGCGTGAATTGTTAATCTTTTTTTGCTTTCCACTCTTCCGTCAACGATTGATCAACCCATGGTCACCTCAATTCGCGTTTTTAGTTGGCAAGAAAGATCGCTGTAAGTAAACTGTATGACTTCTTTTTAAGCTGGCAGCATTTTGAGCGTTTACAAATCGGCGCTGAATAGCGCATAATCTTGCTATTCCTTATAAATCGACCTCGTTCGAATTGTCCTAATATATCGTTTCTAAAATTAACACCAGGTGATTTAATGCGGGTTTCACTTGCCGATTTGTTTTCTGGTTTCTACTAATGAATGCACGATACTAGGTGCAACTGACTCGTGACATTAAGACTTCCCAATAGCGTTATGTACAACTGATGACTTATCTTAAATTTTTTTGGTAAACTAATTTCAGGAAATTTAAGCACTAAAATTAAAGCCGACAATTTTGTTTAAGTGAAAGTAAAAGCATGGTTAAACTTTTTTATATGTTCGAATAAGTCATTGTGAAAATTTGCAAAATTACTGACGATCTCTGACGGCACATAATAATTATTATGTAAACCGGCCGATTCCCGTAGCCATCACAAACCTCATTAAGACATCAACTTGCAGTAGGAAAACTGATTTGAGAAACTTAAGTAGTAGACTGAATACAGACAAAATTTTGTAGCTAAAAGCGAATTAGACTTCTTGATTCATGTTTTTGTGTTTGGCGTTGAAGGAATACAAAAATAAATCACGAACGGTTTTTAAACGGCGAGTAATCTGATCCAATGGCACAAGACGTTTAAATGCTTCAATTTAAAACCAAAAGTCATTCAGTTAGTCCACATAGCGTGGAAAAACTGCGTCTGAGGCTCGAGTATGAAATGAGATGCCACACTTAATGATAGCAACTTCTATTTTATGTTTTCATCTGTTTCTATCTACCGAAGACAAGTTAGCTAGACAGTCTGCTGCAGCGGCTATCTGGACCGCGAAAGTAAGCTAAAAAATACTTGTTTCGCTGAGGTTAAGCTTCAAATTTTCATTCTGTATCTGTTACATGCACGATTAGTAGAGCTCTGAGACTGCGGAATAACGGAACAGTGATTCACCGACAAACAAGACAACTTCCTTGTCCATGCAAACACGGATATGGAGACACGTCTGTGGAAAGATCGATAAATGATGTTTATGTTTCCCTCCCTTGCCGCAAAATTATAATCTGTGGAGTTATGTATGTTTTTGGTGCTTTCTGCAAACGCCATGTGATAGATGGAAAGGCGGCCGAAAGATAGGTGCTCGATTTATTGGTTAAATTTACATCAGGAGCTAAGTAATCACTTGCAGTCAAAACATGATGGCTTGAAAGATGATCTGTTGTGATGACCTGATTGTTCTTTATATCGTATCCCATCAACGGGATCCACACAAGTGACCTTGCTCTCCAGGGTCGACTTTTCCTATCTCCTAAGAGGATAAATTTTGTGAAGAATTCTCTTTTCCCGATTCTTTTCTTTTCTCGTGGAAACGGATCATAAATTGAACGATAGCTTGTTGAACGGCACGATTGCTGTTATTCTCTTTAATAATAATAATAATAATAATAATTATTATTATTATTATTATTATTATTATAAACGAATATTTAAACAGGATAGACCCTTTAGAACAAAATAGTACTGCTATGAAAGGGGTCCTGTAAATACTAAAAAAGTAAAAAAGTATCAAATGTGGAGAATACAGCAGTAAAAAGCGGTATTATAAAAACAACAAATAAAAATGTTCATAGACGTTTTCCCTAAATAACACTTTGGAGCTCAGTTTCCGGATCTCTAACGGTAGACTATTGAAAATAAGAACACCTTAAAAAGAAAAACTTTGTCGACCAAACTCCAGTTTCATTTTCAGAAGTTCAACTGATAGAAACCTATTCCACGTGTTAAAATTGTGATTTATCTATTTTATTCTATTAGCTTTGCCAGTAATGCATACAATATAGAACACGGTCAAGTACAATAACAATAACGGGCAGGCAACCACAACAGCGATAGCCAAGGGTATTAGAATAATAAAACGATTACATCAATAATTAATAATTAAGAACAGCATGGACCTGGTGTTTTTTCAGGCTACGACATGAATTACATTTCGTACAGATAGTTTTATAAGTCCTGGGATTGTCAATGTCACAGATCTCTTGAAGTCCAGTCGAATAATAACATATCAAACCACGTTTGAAGTCAATTACATTGTTCATACTTAGATTAAGCTCGCCTGACAATGCGTTCCAGACTCTCATTGTTCGTACTATAAAGGACTCTTGAAATGTTGGAGTCTTGCATTTAGGTACAGAGTATTTGGTAACAGCTGTATTGGCAGACGATCGTGCGTGTCATTTGTCCTTGTAAGAAAATTTTTTGAAAGGCTTACAGACGTAACCGAGTAATCAATCAAAACATGCAGACAGACTTTCCGTGACAAATAACTGCCAGTTGATCAAATACGAATGTACATATTTTTTAGTCCTGAAGTTATGCGATTCAGGCCTCGACGTTCGACGTTACAAATTTGTCGCTCGCGCGTATTTTAGTAGTTAAGTGTGGCTAAATTACAGTAAGTAAAAATCGGCATGATGAATAATTTCTGCAGCTGTACAGGTAATAAAAGAACAAATTTTCCGCGATGAATTTACTCTTCCAGCCACTTTCTTGCAAGTTTGTTGAAGCGCGTTTCAAAATTTAAAGCAGGATCTAAGTGAACACCCAATTATTTTTAGCTTGTTGTGCTATTTATAGGTAGACCATTGATCATCAGGTATGGCTGTCTCCCCTGTAGACGGTTTAACCTTTTTGCAGTCCCAAAAATCATTGACTGTCTTTGCCTTTTTGATATTAATGATCAGTTCATTCTTGCAGAACCGTGTTAACAGATTGTTGATGTCATTATTAAGATTCCTTTCGATATCGTCAACACTAATAAGATAAAATAGACTCAATAGAATGGTCAAGCCAGAGAAATACCCTATTACTGTATTTCAAAAATTGATGTCTATTTCTCATTAGCGAACTCTTGCACCGTGATAACTTAGTCAAGTTAATAATCTCCACATGTTCCAAGTATTATGGTTAAAAACGAGGCTTTACCCTAGAAGCTCATTCATCTGTCTGTATATGTTGTCCTCGTCTTTTGATTCCCATATTTCAGGATGTAGGAGAAAAAAAAGATGCGAATGACCTGAGCACTAGAGAGTTGTTAGTTCCGGATCAAGAACTAACCTGAAAAAGAGTTATAGTCAGTCTACACCTTGGCTCAAAGTCGTCAAAGCTTTCACGGCACCATTTGCGCGAAGAGTGCAACTTTCCAGATAATATAATATATTCATCACCTCCCAGTTAGGTGTTAATTGTCCAGGTTGATTTAGATGTATTTGATAAGTGATTCTATTTTTCAGTATGATTACAATTACGGATAAAACACTTGAACTGGAGTCATTAACAAGGATAACCTGCTGAAGGACCATTAACGACCATTAGGGGCACCTTGATATTAGAGTAGAATCCGATCGAGATTAGGTGAGAAACCTGCGAGATATTGTATCTAAACCAAACATTAAGAAACTGAAAGATCTTAAGAACTACAGAAAAAAAATTGCATGCATGGGATGTAAATTTTCGTTAAGAATAAGAGGGATAAGAGGGTGGCGAAAAGTTAGGAGCCTTGAAATCGACACGCCACGACCTTCTGAGGACATCAATATGTGTATGGATTTTCACTTGAAATGAGAAGGTTTTTATCGCCCTTTAGAAAAATTTTTAATTTCTTTTTGTGATTTTTCTTCCGTGGGCTAAGAAAATATCATGCAATTCTTTCGATGCCAATATGTTTCTAAGAAACAAACAACGCGTACTGTTTTGGTAAGTGGAGGTGAGATAGTTGTTAACAGCAACGGAAAACAACGTCTGGTTTTATATTTTTCCACTTAACCTCTCTTGGAACAGTTTGAATAAATCGCTTTTTTAAATGCTGAACGCATTATAAGGTGAAATGTTTGCGAAAATGTTATGGCCTGAAAATAAATCTAGAAACCAACAAAACTGAGATGGAACTTAAAGTCTCAGTGAACGGAATAATATTATATAATAATTATAATATTATATTCTTGTGAAACTGAATCGAGAGACAGAAACTCTTATTATATTTCTTATTTATCCTAATTTGTGATGTGTCATTTCTTTCAAGTGTGCATTTTAAATCAATTTTTGTAAAATCCTTATTTTGAAGTCAGGAAATAATTACCATAGCATATTGCAAAAACTTTAAAAAAATCATCACGAATGGGTCTTTCCCATTTAGTGTGGTATGTAGATCGATTATCTTTCCAAGAAGCGGATTCATAGCCAGTGAATTTAAAAAAAAACCTTTTACTTGTTATAAAAGAAAACCTTTTACTTGTTATAAAAGAAAACCTTTTACTTGTTATAAAAAAACCTTTACATGTTATAAAAAAAACTTATCAACTGATAAAACTTTAAAGGTACAAAACTTTTTTACTCTCTAGGTGCAAGGGATAATTTTATTCTACCACTATTTGGAATTCCTTATGAAGAAACTACATTACGGATTTGGAAGTAAATTAGTTTTCTCTTAAGATCTCACTTTGCTGCCTTTGTTAAATGTGTCATCTTACATAATGTGTTTTACTGAGACAAGTGAAGTTTAAAACCATTCTTTTGTTCCAACAGGATATCGATTGAAGACCTCATTTGTATTTAGACAGTCGAAGGTTACTTGCACGACAATTTTGTATGTGACAGCTTATGGGCTTAAACTTTGCAACATAAAGTAAAAGTCTTTTGTGGGCAGATAGCAGTCAAAATCTTTTCTCTTTTTTATAATCTTGGCAACTTTTGCTCCTAGATCGAGAAACACCCACTGACGGAGAAAGCATGTGTTGAAAAACCAATTCCCGACGAGGCTCGAGAATTATCTTTAAAAGCGAACATTATTGTGATCTCGCCAAAAGCCGGCTAAGCGACATTGGTAAGTTCTGAACTATTCAGTTTCATTTGTTTTTTTTTCTACAATTTGAACGATTGCTTTGCTTTTCGACTTACTAAAATCGGGGAAAAACACGCAGGAAAAAAACCACAGCTGGAAAATAACATGTTCTTAAAAAGATTGATCGACGAAACGGATTTTCATTAGTAAACTAGTTACTGGGTTATTTTTAGTATAGGCACGGAAAGCTGTTTGTGTATCTTTCTTTAAAGTTTAGAGGCGCTTAAGTTTTTTGCAGACCTTTGTCCATGAGTAAATTGGTACCATGATCATTTGGAACTTCGAAAGATGGGATGAATATAGAAATGATTGCATGTGCGGTTGTTGCTTTCCCCACTAAATGAGGTGTGTTACATGTACGAGTGCAAGTAACCTTACTATTTTTCATAACGTTTCCTGAGCTAAAGAAGAACTAGTTTTTGAGCCTAGATCGTAACATCAACATAATTCATGCATCAGAACTCTTAAAAAATGGTAATGAATCGAAATGGCACACCCTGACGTTTCTGAGAACCAAGTGCGGTATTTTGACAAAGATATCAACTATGCGATGTATCTCTACCGATCTGAAGTTATCGCTTGATTTCTGTTCATACGTTCTGATTATTCCCATAGACAGAAAACCTAAGGCACTAAAATATATGGTTTCATGGTTAAATTGAAGTTCGTCGCCTACTTCAAAATTGGAATCAAAGTAACTGGGCTTAAACAATACAAGGTTTCAGAAGGTAAAAAAAGTTCTACCGAAGAAAGCAATATACCTGTCCAAAAAAGTATATAAAGAGTGGTTTGTCTTGACTTTAAGTAGAGCGCTCCCTCACTTAACTTTATTGTAATATGCTCTAATCGAAAATTCGCCATTTTGGCAGAAATAGCTCACAAGTCGATGATTATCGGGACTTAAAATCATTTCTACATTTGATGTTATCAATGCACCAATTGAACTTCCAATAATGAACCCAGGAGTCAGCCTCCTTGGTAAATATCAGGCTGTCTTAAAGAGGAGAAGTTCGAACGGTAGATATAGCCAAGAATCGAAAAGATAAAAATTTACAACACATATCCAAGACTATGCTTTAAACTTCATTTGGGTATGTTGGTAAGGGTTTTAGGTACGAGGAAAAGTTCAGCTTATCCGTCAACACTTGCTATAAATAATGTGTTGCCGACTTTTAAATTCGATTACCTTCCTTAACGCATTGCCACCTGGAAGACATTCCTAAATACTAACAAAACCTTTTCCCATGCCTTTGCCAAACCGTGATCATGGTTTTCGGAACGACTAAACAGCTCTTACGAATAAAGGAAAAACTGTTGATGGGTCGCCTAGTTTAGATTCTAGAAACCAAAAAGGTTGTCATTGCCAGAGGGTAATGTTTTTTGGATGAGTATGAACTATAAGCTGATTTTTTTCGGGGGGGAAGGGGCAAAGTTGGTATTGCCAACGGAGAAAAGGTGTGGAACAGACAATGCTATTGTAATTATTATAAACAGACCTTTAACAATATATTCAAATGTTACCAAGATGTAATAACTACATCAAACTGATAAAATTCCAGACAATTAGGAGTGTGAAGGATGCTACGGACTGGTCTTTTCGAGGTTTGACGCCGACGCCCCGGATTAAGATTCTAGGATCATTTTTCACAAATGATCACAATATTTTCGACAAAAAGTCTCTTTTTTTCCTTAATTTTTAAATTTCAGGATCACAAAAATACAAACGAGAACATGTAAATACATAAAGAGATGGTTACTGTTGGCACTTCTAACTTAATCTAAAAAGCCAAACTATTTTAACCTCCTTAAGTCACCTCGCTAACAATATCTTTTCCTGATAAAGGTAGGACATATGTCGTAAACGTCATCTTATTTGGCATCCTTAATTGCAAGATAATTTTGAAAATGTAGTTTTTAGTGGGAAGATAAGGTCATCCTGTTTTGTTTGAGATGATTTCCTTCAGACATTCAGCCGCTTTCCAAAAAGCAAGTGCCACTTTCTTTTTTTCCGGTTGGTTCTTTGCTGTGATGGTTACTCCTTTCAAACTTGACTTAGTTTTGACGAAAGGGAGATGAGGTGAAAAAATGTTCGATCATACGGCTGTAGCTCACATGGCAATCTGTCACGTCCGCATCATTTTCTACGAGACGTGAACAAAGCAATTGCATCAGAGAATGCCACCAATAACATAAACGTGTCAAAGTATGTACCATCCACTTAAATCGTTCTTTTATCTCGTCTTCTTATGGCTGAGCGCGACGGTGAGTTGACATCGACTCATGCGCAAATGAAAGAGACTTCTAGTTAATTAAAAGATAATCTCATAAGACAGACTACTTGGCGCTAAGAAATGTTGTCACAGTCGGACAAATTGAGTACATTTCATATTCTAACAGGGTCAAAATGTATTTGTATGCAAATCAAGGAGGATTTTCTTTTTAAAAGGTTCATCCTAAGAATTTTCTGGAGACACGCTGAGCCATGCCGTGTGAAATAAAGGTATCTGAGTAATCAGGTTTAGCTGAATATAAAGACACATACCTAACCTAGTCTTGGACCTCAGAGTACCCGGGGAAGGCGAAGGGAAACCTACAGAATAGAAACTAAGAAAATTTTGTTCTTGTGACACACTTGCCGACACTGTAAGAGATATTTCTAATAACTTCGCTAGTTTATTCTGTTAATCAGAAACATAGAGCAACATACAAAAAATAGGCAGGATACTTAGTTTCTTCTGTCTCTTCCTTCTTTATCCTGCTTATTTCGTAAGTCAGAGGCGCGGAAAAGGAATGACTCAAGTACTTCTTCTATTCCGAGTTGATGAAGACAAGTTACAGCATTTAAAAAATGCGAGTCAAACAGTCCCAATGATAGGCCCTATTTTGGAGGAGATACGAAGAAAGCGATTACAAACTATTTATAATTTGACTATTAAAAGAGGTAAAGTTTTCGTATCCAAAAGAGGATCGATCACTGGTCTCTGCATATTACACAGAGCTTCAGGTAGCATATTCTAGAGGCCTATTCTAAGCACCGGACTCAAAATTTAATTAGAAAACTTCATTCTTTACGAAATGCCTCGCGCTTTCACAAATGGGAAGGCAGTGCTAATTGTGTGAGCATTGTATTCTTGGGACTTCTGACTTCCTCGTCTACAAAACAAATTTCATGTCAATAAGGGACACTCTATAATGCAGGTTTTTTTTTCAAACTGGAGTTTTATACTCAGCGTTCTTTCGAGACTTCCAGTGCGTTTTATTTACCGTTGTTTTATAGACTTTCGTTTCGTGTATGTGACATAAATAACAATCAAGCAGGTAACATCATAATTTTACACCTTCGATGGAATTAACTGTTATCTCCTTTCTCAACCGCGAAGCCAATAACACTCTGAGAAGATGGACTTTTCATCAGCATGTGAGTAGAATTCATACACTTTTAGATCAACATAAAACATGAGTTCTTTTCTGTAACTTTAATTGTCGCAAACCTTACAGCAGATGAAACAAACGGCAAAAGGAAAAAGAAAACCTAGAAATACAAAAGCATTACGTAAGCGAAGTTCGTGGCGGTTTCTAGCTCGAAAAAATTTCAGAGGATCATTCTAAGTAATTTTAACGAGCTCTTAGACATCTTTCAAAGAAAAAGCGACATCTTTCCGTGGGCATTCGTAGCAGTAGACACTATAAACCAAAATATTTGATAACATCCAAGATAAAACCGTTGCAATATGAAGTTGTCTTATCCGCGGTAAGACAAATATTTCTTTGTGGTCAAAACAGTCCTGAAGAAAATTGTCGTTTTGAAAGAAAAACATGTTTATGTCGCCAACTATTCCGTGCGTCCATGACGTACAAAGATTAGAAAACAGACAGTGTGTATGACACATTACTGTATCCTACTGTTCTTTACATCCTGCCCATGGAAAGTTCACACATCATCGCGGCATCATTTTGTGTATTCTACAAAATGAAAAACTAATAGATCACTTATCTCAATACAAGCAAACATCTCCGATATAACCACGGAACAGGCTTTTCGCTCCGGCAAGTTTTTAGTTCCTACAAGGATTTTGAGCCGTTTAACAGAGAACTAAGGTAAAATCATTGAGCCTAGGAAATTTTCAATGCAACAAATTTCAGCAAAATATCAAATGATTTTAACGATTCCTTTTTGACTCTTTGAATACAATTTGGTTTTCTTTACTTTATGATCTAATTTTGAGAACTTCTTCATTGGAAAGCAGTTAAAAAATACAGAAAAGACGGAGACGTATTGACGCAAAAGAATTAAGTTATGCCTGCACGGTTTCTCCAACTCAAACTAATGATAGCAGTGCAGATGACTTGACAATCACCAAGAGCAATTATCCGAAGAGTTCTCAATTCCTACGTAAGGACGGTGACTATTTGACGAAAGCGACGACTATAATTCTCTGAAAAAGAAACTTTCATTCATACAGGTGAGAGGAATTTTTCTTCTGATTTTTAAGTATAAATTGCAAAATTCTCTATATGGTGCAGTGATCTAATGTTTTGACTCAGTACTACTCATTACCAGGTAAAGTGTTTCGCTTCATGAAGCAATCAAAAAAATATTTTTACACCATTCTAAATAACAAAAAACTGAGAAACATTAATGGTTCATACGGATGGGGAGGGAAACTGTTCCATAGCGGGTTGTCGCGATCTTACAAATTTAGGAACCAAGAAACCATGAGACTCACCAAGGAATAAACGATAATTTCTGCAGAATATTCATAAAATGAACCACAGGAAAGAATTAAAGCAATCTCAAGCTATTTTGATTGTAAGATTCCTTATTTTCTGTCGGCCTCAAGGGTGTTTTTTTTTTCCTTTAGTGATTTCCTATAAATCTCAGGGAAGGTTAATTCCGATTATAAAATTCAGCCGGGAAGAACTTAACGTATAGTAATCTATTTAGCTTTTGAGGAGGTATTGGCAAATTTTATATAAAACAAGTAAACAATGAAATTTGAATTTGTGACCGCCTCGTCTCAGCTGGGAAAAAATATTTTTTCATTTCTCACTAACTAATTAATGAATTTATCGTTTTTATTCCAAGAGAGCTTAGGATTCTGCTGGTTTTACATAAGTCACATAGGCGATCAAGAGATTGTGTTTGTTTTTATTTTCTAACCAAATAAACTACGGGAGGAAAAGTGAAATTAGAAACATGAGTTTTGCAAAATGGCACTTGTATACTTTAGTATGAAGCCGTGCATATTTGCAGATCGACAGATTCGTAAACGTCAGCGTTCTTTTGAATTTCATATTCATATATTTGGTTAAGTTTTTCGAAGGTGGCTTTTGATGGAAATCCCGAAGTGTCATCACAAAGACACACTTGTCAACAAAGTTTCCGTTGGTCATCAAACATGGTTTTCATTATCACGCAAAAAAAACCCAACTTCGTCAGACGAGTCAGATTTGAAAGCGACCGACTTGTCTCTCGGCAATTGTGGTAAAGAGCCATTTTCTTCTGGAACTATCCCTTTGAATATGTGTGAAAATAATGTTTCGAACTTTTGCACGAAACTCTGCAAAATGTAAGTTTATTTGCAGTTTGAAGACGTTAAACACATTCGCTGTTTTAAGAGAGAGAAAGTTCGTTCATTTCATAATTCAAAATATACCTGCGTCCTTGCACTATTTTTTTAATACATATCTCAAAATTTGGTATTTCTCCACCGGGACTCGTCACCATCCTTCCTGTTGTAAAACGTTTTCGTATCAAAGTAGATTTCTTTTTTTCACATAAATAATCAATTTTGTCTCGGCTGGGATGAAACTTGATGAACCTCGACACATCGTGTTAAAGTCTCTAAAACTGTATATGAACATTGACAGTGCTGAGGTCTCAGCTGCATAACGAAAATGAAATTTACCCTGTGAAAAGAAAGCCGCTGAATTCGTCCCTCTAACAGGACTCATGTAAACACCCTTCACGGGAAAACTCTTATAAGTATTGTTTCTCTCTTTTTCGTTCCAATCTACACTAGCGCATTGTACTATCTATTGGAGAGAAGAATGGGCAGTACGTTTATGAAATTTACTTTTCTTGGTCCGGCGACAGGCCGCCAAGGTGGGATAAGTGAGTTTAAAAACACTACAGGTCTCCACTATCTGCACCTGGAGTCTGAAAGCGTACTACTATTTGTCATAGTAAAACTGCATATCATGACTCCAATTTTATCTTTGAAAGCTTGAACTTAGAATAGGCGTTCCCATTGAGTGGGGAGAATAATATACGATGAGCTATTCGGGGCGTAGCCAGCTTTCCGACTTCCTCTAGGCCTGTTTCCTAACCAAATTCAATGTTCCCTATCTCGCAAAATTTTTCCAAGAATCGTGTCATAAAATTCAAGTGGGTAGAAAAACTCTTAGGCCCGGGCCAAGGGCCATGTCAGCTGGCTATGCCCCTAGCTATATTTGATAATATGATTGAAAACTAAATTAGATAATTTTGGTTTCCAGCTTTTCCATCAATCGTAGTTCTGGTTACAATTTTCCGCTGGCTTCAATGAGAGGGCTTTTAATTGGATCGTTCAAAGAAAAATACAAAGAGGTACAGTTTTAACCCTTTTGTGATTGACGAGCAGAACAAAGGCAAGTGAATCTTGAAGATGTCTATTCAAAAGTCGAACATCACTGACCCTCTGTTTGTTGGAAAAGCTACACAATTCTAACCTCCATCTTTCAAATACTACACGGAAATTTATTTCGAGCTTGTGATCCTTATCAAAATTATTTTGTTATTATTGCATTGCCGGCTTAGGGTAACTTTTTTTTTTCTAGTCAAAAGACAACAAAAACAATTTTATATTGCTTTGACGGCTCACTAACTAATTGATATAAAGCACTGGTTTCCTTCTGGATGACAATTATTTTACGTGCAGCCATGACGATGAGTCGGACAGATGAATTTTTCTGCGGAATTTCATTAACCGTGATAAAAAAAAATTAAATAAAAATATGATCCTCGTAGGCGAGCTGCAATTAAATAAATCTAAGAAAAGAGACCTGATTAAACATTTCATCGAAAATAAAAACCTGCAACATTGATAATAAAACTGAGTTCCTTAATTAGCAAAATGCAAACGTTGTGTTCCATTTAACTTACAATATACTATAAAGGAGTGCTTCAATCTGAAATATATCTAGATACAGTAAGTTCTTAATTATAATTTTAATGCAATCTTTTGAGAGTTGCAATGTTGGGCTATTTATCTGAAGTAATACCTGAAGTAATGCCTGAAGTAATTCACTCGGGATAACCAAATGCTTGTATTTCCGGGGATATCATTTCCGCTGAGTAAACTTTAAATCAACAATCCCAAATCAGCGACCATTTTTTTCGTTGATGCACATCTGGTCAATACCGGAAACAAAAAGTGTTTTCGCATTTAAGTAGCCAAATATAAATGTGCCCTTATAAGTCAAGAAAGAAGCCCATGAACTATGCGATACCGGTACAGTGCTCTGCCAACTGAGCCCATCTGGAACTGGTCATTATGTTGGTTCGTAATAAACCCGTGAAGTGAATATTAAGTGAGTATTAAGTAGTGTTTATCACTGCGAGGATCGCTTTCATATTCATTTCTTAAACCGCAGTTCACATATATAATTTTCATACATTCATAGTCATTGATTTCTCACTTGACGGGCTTATTACGAACCAACATAATGACCAGCTCCCATCACTGCGTGAATTGCTTTCACATTCAAAATGTTGTTTTCAAATTTTAATAATTAAAATTGGAAGTAGAAACCCTCGACGTTCGAACTAAAAAGCTTTTGAGGTAAGGTGTTAAGCAAACTATTACGCACAACATGTAGGTTGTGATTCCAATTAATAGACAAAATTTAGTCCGAAAGAAGAGTAACAACAAAATATGCAAAGTGAGAAGCGGACGCACAAATTCTGAATCGAAAGCGTAAATTATAGAACTCTTGAACGGTGGTTGAAATGGTGAGTCAGAGTTTATAGCAGTTCCCCTTTATGTACAGCAAGACCAATGGATACAGCCTACCGCATTAAGATTTCCAAGTATGACTAGAAAATTTTTGAGTTTGTTCAAATTAAAACTGCAGTAATTTAAAATCTTTAGCAGCTCTCGACAGTTACATACTTTGACAGAATTTACTAAGTTTTAAACTATTTTTATTGTTGGGTTGAGGTTATATAGTCCATTTGTTGGCTTCCTTCTATTACCTTAAGCTGACTAGCCTAAAATTTGCCACGGACTCCCTAGTTATTCGACGATTGCTGGCAGCAATCAATCAAATTTTCCAATTCCTGATAATCATTGCAGGAACCCGATTTCTTACGCAAAATGAGGCCTTGAATGAGGTGTAATTTCACCCGATATTGGAACAGCATTGTTTTGAAAAAACACTGACTTCGCCAAAGTTTCTCGATGGTTTGAGTCACATCAGAACACGCCAGCAGTCTTTCAATTATGCAAATTGATCCATTTTGAGTTTTTTCTTTCATGATCATGTCAGCCATTGGCCTCAAATTGCCAGGGATCATTAGCAGATACCATAGTGATGGTTTTGGTATCTGCTAGCCCTTTGTTAATCATTACAAATTTTCGAGCTCATTTACGAGTCAATAGTGTTTTTCCTTTCAATTATCTTTCAATGCGGGGTGTTTATGTATGGAAAGACATATTTTTTTCTCCTCCAAGGATATATTTGGTACCTTCAGTTTTTAATCTTCAAGTTCATCTGAAGATTTTCCTCATTTTGCACGCGTAATTGTTCAATAGATGTTTGTCATGTAAATGTTTGTTTCCAAGAATCATAATTTTAAGTGAAGAGAGACTGCCGATTTTAGTGACTAAACCTTTGATATTCTTCTCATCAGAGTGGCTGAATGCAGTAAAGACTAATTAACAAGTGTTATAAAGAATTCAGAATTAATATATTACCAAGATTTGCCTTTGAATTAAAAAGGTTTTTTTTTCTCCTGTATTCCTTCATCTTTTCGTCTCATTTTCTCGACAGTTTTGTTATCGAACAAAAATTAAGAAAAATTCAGGTTGTAATAAGTAATTGTTTCTGTTCAAAATGCAAATTTGCTGTTATTAACACTTGCTGAATAAAGACTGCCGTCCATAACAGTCTCAATCATGAAATATGTTAGCAGATTATTTTTGGTACTTTTTAACTTTCTGTCGTTCTTTCGTGATAGCATTTTTTTTATGTTCCTGTGGAACTTCTCTGTAAAATTTAAAAATCCCGGAGCTTCAAAAAACTTTATCAACCTAAATCCATCTTGAATAGCCTTTGCATCACCTATCAAAGCTTTAGACAAAGTGCTCGAGAACTAATCCCGCCATATCACTCGTTGTTTGATTCCGACAGCAATTCTAAATGGACAAAAAAAGGATCATTTTAAATTCAACCAGATCTTAGAGATTAAAAAATCCGTGGTAAATGCAACAAAAAGACTTAAAATAGCGCTATTTCATTTTCTTGACGGCTGCTATATCAGCGTTTTTCTCAACACTTATGTGTCTAATTTATCGAGAACTCCAAGTGAAGCGGAGTGATTGAAACTGAAATAGTGTAGCGAAACTGAGGCGTCTTTTCCGAAGGAACTTTTCTTTGTCATGTTAGATTAACTGACCCAACAGCATAGATTACAGCCATTTGCTGGTTACTCACGAACATTTGACACGTGCCCCTCTGTGAAGAAACAGAGAAGCCTCTGTTTTATTACATTTGAATCGCAACGTTCAATGGACGACATCTTTTGTAACGTAAGTACCAGTTAGGTTAATGCTACATCAGAAGTGAGCGCATTTTTCTTTATACTTGTTGTGTATGTCTTTGTGAGGTGAGTTCGTAATGATTTAACGTGTGTTTTCCACAAAGTGGTTTTCCTTGATATACATGACTTGTTTATCCGATGTTATTCTTCTGCATAAGCGCTTGGGTACTTGAAAAATTTCTCGATACTTAAACATTTCTGGTCATATAGGGCAAACTGTCCTTGACTAATTCTTGTGAAATGGTTTGGAACACAAAAAATAACTGGCATGGCCTTACATTTAATGAAAATAAAGAGTTAATGAAAATTAGTGCAGAGTACCGAAGAGAAATATGCAGTTGTACGTGTTTCCCAAGGCTGAATTTATTTTTATCGTGCGCCGCACTATTTAGCTACTATCAGAGATCAGGTTGATTTACAAACCCTCTTCCTTTTTAGTCCTGGCAGACGAAAAACAAAATTTGAACGACAAGAGTGAGTAGTGATTAACAGGATGCTTTGATTATCACTTTAAGACAATGACTACGAAATCAGGACGTTAGTCGCAAGAATATATCATATATTTAGTGTGTTCAAAAATTCTCAATAATGATGGTATAAAGTGCGAAATAAACAGCTTCATCATACAAAATATGGCACCATAGTCATAGACCTGATTCAGAAAATCCATTTTTCCATTTGTGCGTGAGTACCTCTCAAAAAGAAACAAATGAAAATCAAAATTTTTCTCCTATTTAGTTTTTTCGTGAAGTTCACTCAACGTCTGATAAAGACAGTCATAGTTCAAATCAAAGTACTTTCAAAATATCATATTTTTTAAATACAATTGGATTCAAAATAAATCGAAATCCTTCGTAATAACACAGAAGAAAGGTTAAGTCTATACACATCCACTGTGTGCGACAAATCTCACAAAGTTCTTCTGCTGGGCAAATTAAATATGACCTTCTAGGGATGAAAATACCGCGTTTATGTTAATTTAAAAGAGACGCAAAGAAAGTAACTCTCATTCGAATTTAGGCTAACATCCTACGTCACCCTTTGAACATGATTTAGCATTTCCTGTAAATTTAAAATAAATGCGTATCATTGAAAGGGAAAGGTCTCTGAGAGTGGCAAAATATCTCACCAAGACGAAGACAAAAGAATTAGAAGCAATGACATGAGACATGGTCTAAGTAAATTTTAGCGAATCAAGGATTAGTATTTTGTTAGCCCCTAATGACTTGAAAAAGTAATCGCAGTTTGTGCATAATGAGGGTCACCTAAATTATCGTGTTTAATTTGAACGTTTGTATTTCAAATAAGGTTTGTCATGTGAGATGCCATATTTCAGACAACCCTCTCAAACCTCTTCTTATGGGTTCATCTTTCAGAAATGAAGGCGAAAAGGAGATCAAGATTTTTCGTCTATCTTGTAATCCTGGTTCTCGACGTTTTTCCCCATCCGCATCTCGAAACAAACTCGGAACTACTTTGTTGTGAGAAATTAACCAACAAAAGTGATTTTCGCTGCTGGAATGAAACATTAGAGATGAAGACCACAACGAATACGACAGCAACTGGTCAGTGTGTACTAGGAATGTCGAAGAAAACATGTTTTAATGCAACTTCGTTGGCGCCATGCCGTAAGACTCCAACGGCGAGCATTATAGCTCCAGGAAAAAGAGAAATACATATAGGGGCATTTGTTCCTTTCCTAAAGGATGATAGATACGGTTACTACAATGCTATGAAAATGGCCATCGATATCATTAACAACAGGACTGATGTATTGCCAAACTATACACTGGTGTTGGACGTGCAGGATACTGCTTCGGTGAGTGTATTACATCATTTTAGCAAAATTGCTGCAAAGCCTTCAGTTTTTTCGCCAAAATATTTACCGAGAAATTTACATTTAAAGATGGGTTTAGGGACTTTTTCTGATTTTCTTATTTGTAATACTCGTGGAGATACAGATGCGGTTGGTAAAATATCTTTTTTTTCTCCGTAGCAATATCCGTTCATGACATGCCCGCCTAAATTAAAATCAACAGAATCTTATTCCTTTCAAAGTAAAGATAAATTGAATAACAATAAATGACGAAAGTGTATTTCACCACAAGCTCTAGCCTATAGAACTTTTGTTTCCAAGTTTTATTTCATTCACTTAGCAATCCAATCAAATTCTTTTTATTTCTTCACTTCGAAGCTTACGTAGGCAAAATCTACACCTTTAGCCGACACGCCATCGACGCTACATGAAAAGAATTGCATAGTACTCCCACTATCGACTGAAATCATTGAGAGATTTTGGCTCAATGTCCTTATCAATTAAAACACTTCTATGCCCGTAAATCATTTTATATTATTATAATTTTTTTATCGTTTTCCTTTTCACTTGCTAACTCCAATCTTGTCTGCATCCGAAAAAAATATAGAAATGACTTAATTCCAACTTTATCATTTCATTTCTGTGAAAATGATGGACATAGAGGGAGCTAAATTGGACAAAGTCTGGAAAATTCCACAAATTATTATATTTACTCATATGATTCGGTTTCATTTTCTTTTGTTCGAGTATTTAAAGTCCTATTGATAGTTCTGCTTGTTGAAAAATGGCCAGTATTATGTCAGTCATATCTCTGTGTCTCTGTACTCTCTAATTGACCAGCTGTCGAGCGAGTTTGAGTTTGAATGATAAATACCTTAAGCGAAGGTTTGAACTAAATTTGCCTAATTTGTTTTCCGTATTTGAATTTTAAAAGATTCAATATTTTTTTTTTGCCTTTTCGGTTTTGATTCTTTATTAAGCAAAGTTCCAATTATTAAACCATTTAAATGCTGATTATTCTCTCACAAAAAGCCATCTTTGCAAATTTCTTCGGCTCCAGTCGTCTCCAATCCCTGATAGTAAAATAACTGTGATGACTGCGACTGGCGTTCTCTTCGTCTCCCATGGTCTACTAATGTAGATATCAGGCCTGATTCAAGGGCAAAAAAAAACTTTCATAGGGACAGCTAAGAGACTTCCTATATTTGTCTTACATTTTTCGTTGGGATGGTGTCAGTTTTCGAGAACGAACATTTTTTTTTAAAATGAGCTTCCCCTTTACGGTTACAAGTTCCGGTACGTGATGTTGGAACAAATTAATTTAAACTAGAACGTGCCTCTTGGAATCGATTTCGGTCCAAAAAAATAATACGTCTCTGAGTTGGCAGTTAGTTTGATGATGAAGCATTCTATCCAAATAACAGTTTGCCTATTAAAGTTTTATCTTTGAAGAAAGTAAAGAGATTTGGGTAAAATTGGACAAAATATGGTGATATTATGCCAAATTTATTCAGGTATAAATAAATCTATCTAGAACATACGAGAAAAGGTTAAGTAGGGATTTCCGTCAGTAAAGTGAAATGCTGGCGTCTGATAGCCTTCTATCAAGATAAATACATTCATTTGTTCCGAGAAAGTCAAATAAATTGTATTTTTTTTTTTGCGGCTCTTTTCATTTCTGAGATCATTGACGGATTACTTCACTAAATTGAATAAATGGACGGCAAAAAGGTACAGCACCTGTCTAAATAAGTCTTTCTTCACATCAAAACACTTTTTAGAACCACTCTTACATTGGTCTTAGACAATTATTTAGCTATCTCGGTGGAACCTGACAAATATGACTAGTTACTGTCATAACCAGGGAAGAAGCAAGGCATTGAGAATTACTTTCAAAATAAAATTTGTAACAACGGTATCCATTACGATTCCTTTAGTCTGTTAAATTAAAGTCGGTAAAGGTGCTTGCAAATTCTATATCTTAAATCAGTCATACCCAATTGGCGTCTGGAAGAACAGAGACAGCATTCAAAAGCTTTATGAGAGAAATAATGAATGGATACCATGAATAGTTAGTGGGTCTAGGCATCACTTACGGTTGACTCAACAAAAATACGTCTTTTCGCTGGAAAATTCGGTCTAAAAATAATCTCCTCAGGAAAGGGTTGACCATATCCGGTAGCGCATGCACATAAGCTACTTCTAGTGTTGAGAAGTCGTCGTCCTCTGGGAACCCATCGATTCGTAAGCTCTCTATTATCTTTTTAGGACACTGGTGCACAAGCCATAAGAGCTTTCTACAGACTGCTAAACAAGGAAAAGAGACCTGCAATACTGCTCGGACCTGCAAGTACAGAGGCCTTAGAACCTGTAGCAGAGGCTGCAACACTGTGGTATCTCATTCAGGTTTGCTTTGAAAATGTTGCCTCCTCTGGGAAGGAAACTCTTTATTCGTACTATTTCAAGAGGTTACTACAGATTATAAAAGTCAGAATATATAAAAAACAGTAAATTACATCAATAATCAAAAGTAAAATGTGCATAGTGACCAAAGTAGCATAGCTTTCGAGTTGGCCATTGGAAAGGGTTAGATCGAGATATCCCTTAAGGAAGAAAATCAATTGTCAACACCTATCAGTTCCGGTATACAGAAAACTTTCTTGAATTGCTAACTATCACCTAGGGGAATTTTATTCTTTTTGACCATACGATTAGTGTACATATGTTTATAATGCAAACGCCTTATTTCGATTCAACCTCGAAAGACTACACACATCAGACTCAAGAACTCCCTTTACAGAGTGACAAACGCTGGCGGTTCTATGGCCATAGGGGAAAGAGGAAAAGACCAAAAAGAAAGAAGAACAGGAAGCTGAAAGTAGACACCAAGTTGTTTGCGATGTGTACTTTACAATCTGCAGATTACGACCTGCCATCGCATGAGTTGCAAAACATCACTACAATGCCAATCGCCGCAGCTCATAAACGTTAAGACTAAGTAGCTTTAGAAAGTCGTTAAAGTCTTTCTGTTATCTCCTTGCATTCAGGTATCTTACGCATCAGGGTCTCCAAAATTTGAATCCAAGCTGAAATATCCCAACACTTATCGAGGAGCTCCATCGTCAACGTCCTACAGCAAAGCTAAGGTGGCCTTTATAAAATACTTTGGCTGGAAAAGAGTGGCTATACTCCATCAGTATGATCCAGAATTCTTTTCTCCGGTAAAGTTTCAGGGTATTCCCCTACTTCCTCATCCAGCTGCTTTTTTAAATTCGGAAATACTACACTGGTTAAGAATCTCTGAAAAAACAACCGCAAGCTAAGAGGCAACTTAGCCAAGACCTTTTCTTTCTAACCTGCCTGCAGGGTCAGAAGTGAAGTGATTAAACTGTTTTGAAACCCCTCATTAATTGGCGATGTTTTCACACCATATGCGGTGTTGAAAGGCCCACGAAAAAATGGGGACCCAAATCATATCATATCGATCAGAAAAGGCATTATAAAGTGAATATAGAGAAGCAAGAGTAAATATCGTGCCTAAATTGTCGCCTTTCCAAGCTCGGAATTATATTTTGTAATCTAGTTTTGGCTCTTCTTTCTTTTTCTCTTTCCTTACTGTTACCAAACGGGTACAAAATCCGAGGAGATATAATGATGCCAAATTTATACCTCGTTTTTCTGTTCATATTCGTACAGACGGTGGATAAACTCAAAAATGAGCTGAAGAAAAGCAATATCAGCATCATCGCAGTGGAGGGATTTGAACAGCTGGGCGACGTCAGTTATCAATTGCAGAAACTCAAGGTAGCCAAAATGGCTTCTACATAGTTCAGATTAATTAAAATTACTTCAACGATGGCTGATTTTAAACTTCTTAAAATGATTTCTCAGGCTACCACGCTACCCGAAAATTTGAACAAGAAGAATTACCATTGACTACATTGCGAGATAGCACAAGTGCAACCAAAATGCAGTTCTTTTCATGTGCCCAGTAGGATAGTAATCAAGTTCTCGACTGAAGAAGCATTCGTGTACGTTCTTCTTTTACTCCCATACAAAGCAGTTACCTTTTTTGAAGCTTACCAAACTTAGGTAATTTTTGGCGTCAGATTTAATGGGACTGAGGTAAGCGAGACTAGGAGCAGGGCTCATAGCAATACCAAGATAACTCAATTGAGACCAAAGGGAGTGCTGTACCAAACATTTCGCTTACTGTTTCTTCTCCTTTTTTCCCAATCAGGCTCTCGACGCAAGAATCATAATCGGCGAGTTTAACTTCATTGGAGCTAAAAACGTTTTTTGTGAAGTAAGTTAATGGTGATGATGTCTTGATAACATCGATAATGCGATAAACTATAAGCCTCGACAGGAATTAATACAGTTTGTAGCAATTTATGCTGTTAGTTTTGACATGGATGCTTTTGTAGAAAGTTTGATTTTTTACCTTTTGGGTTATTTAATTTTGTCTTAAAACCCAAATTCATAAATCTACCCAGGCTTAACATCTTTTGCAGGCTTTCAAACAAAAAATGTATGGTCCGAACTACGCTTGGATAATATTCGGAGAATTTGCGCCCAACAAAATGTTTCAAATAGAAGACAAAGAAAATACTCCTTGTACGGTTGACGAGCTGAAGCAAGCAGTTGATCGCTACATATCAACTGTCAAGCTTGACATTCGTCAGGACGATAAGGAAACGCTCTCTGGAATGGTATGTTCTGGTATTGGATTCGTTGGATTACTTATACTATACTTCCGGTTAGTCAATCACGAAGATCTGAAGGAAAACATTAGGACCGATGCATTTTTGTAGAGAAACATTACTTTTTAAAGTTAAGAAGTCGAGTTTTGTCAAGCCCTAGGAGTCAAGTATCTCAGCCATTAGATCAAAAGCTCTTAAAGTGTTTTAAAAAGCTATTCTTTGATCTCCTTCTAGGCTCATTGGCTCAGTCACGTTGTGCACCTCAGCAAAATGTTGTCAAAAGCAAATAACCAACAGAATATCTTGACACAGCTTCATTAGAAAAACTTTGGGGTGTGCCCCAAATGAAAATTAACCTGTGAGCGGAGAAAACTGAATTATACTGACTCTGTTTTGCGTATCATCTATTGCTCTCGAGATTTAGAGAATTCCAATCTAGCTACCTGGATTTGTTTAGATAATAAACATAATTTCAATCAATAAACCCTCGTTGGCTATTTCCCCCTTGAACCAACCTTTAACAATCGATTGATGCTAGCGTTATGGTATGTCTGGATTTCCCTTTGGTTAGTGGACACTGAAACTCAGGCTTCTGTGGCTCCAAACCGTCATTGTCAATAATCGTAACATAGATAAGTATTATATAATACTTTCCTATCTGTCTGTAGACTGCAAAACGTTTCTGGAGGGAAATGTTAAAGCTGAATAAGACCAAGGACCTAAGAAAAGAATCTGCCTACGCCTTTGACGTGGCTTGGATAATTGCATTAACACTGAAAGCTTCCCTCGCCAATGGATTGGAGTACGAGAACCTCCACACGCCAAATTACAAGTACCCTCTCAAGATGAGAAAGTTAATTAGGAACATAAGCTTTCAAGGACTCACTGTAAGCAAAACTTTGGTCATACGCGAATATCGATTTTGCTTAAAAAAAAATTGATCTTTGCAGGTTTCCGCGAAAAATTCAGAAGTTGTTATAAAAGATTTCGTTTTATCAGGTGCTTGGCTGACTAATTGATTGTTAGTATAATTCTTCCCTGTCTCAGTGATTACTGTGAGTTTTTGGCGCGAAAATAGTAAGACCGTTCTACAATTTTAGTCTAACTTTAATGATTCTCCATTCAAACATAAGGTAAATCCACCAGCCTGAGCACAGAAAGTTGTCAATATGTCCTAAACCTGGCAGTGAAGGCGAAAACTAAGGCTACATTTTCATTTCGACAGGTTCCATTTCGTTTTGAAGGCGAAAATTAAGGCTATATCTTATTTCGACAGGGTCCATTTCGTTTTGAAGAAGCCAGAGAACGACTTGGAACAGTTCTCATTAAACAAAATAGGAAAGGTAAGGACAGCATCTCTTAAAATAAAAAGAAAATAAAGTTCCTCGCAGTAAGTAAATCTCAAAGGCATTCAGAACGACCTAAACATGCTGCCATATTTAAGACGGTCCAACGTCTCTCGTCCGGCTTAAATCTCCAAATGGATATTTTACGTAAATATGACAGTTAAAATGATTAACAATCACGTTTACTAGACGATTTATGTTATTCAGGTACTTGTTTTGCCCCGCCACGTTTACCTTTCTAGCTATTTGCAGGGCAAACTATCCCACTTTTATTTTTTGTAAAAGGTTCAAAGAATGAAATTGTTGTTGTTGTTGTTCATCTCTCAGGTAACGAGACTAGGGTTGGTCAACACTTTACTTTTTCTGATCGGCTCCATATGTTCGAAGACCAGAAAGATGAAATATGGCCAGGTAATGTATTTAATCTCATGTATTATCATGCAGTATTTTCTCCTCTTTTGTTCCATTTTTCTCGATAAGGCGAAATCACTTGTAACCACACAACAATGACTAGTCAGGAAGGAAATGTAAAGGTACCTGAACTTTTTGCGTGAGAGGACATTAGCACTAGATACAATAATCCATATTTTATTACCTTCGTCGCTTAATTCACTCTTTGAGAGTGGGTAGTGCTGAGATATTTAAAGTGTTTCCTACGCCTCTTTTTTAGATAAGATACCAAGGGACCATACTGTGACAAAATTGGAATTCATGATGATCCCTCTTCCACTTATAGTAATCATGTGGCTTATGGCAGCGGTGGGAGTCACCTGTTCAGCATGTTTCCTGTATTTCAACATCAGCAATCGAAGGAACAGGTACCAACGTCCTCTGCAAGTTACCAACATAGAATAATGTAATGCAAGGGAAGGAAACTGTAGGGGTCCATAGAGATTAACGCGCTGAAAATCAGATGGTTCAAGCCAAAGACGGCTTATTGTCTTGTCTTGAGCAAGACTATTTACTCTTAAAATGCTTCTTCACACCCTAAGCAACAGTGGGTGAATTACTAAGGGTTAGCCGTAGTGGACTAATGAGCAGAGGACACCGCGACGAAGCCCAGTACCAAAAGGGTATTAGGTTCCTGAGAAGTATCCCTTCTTAAAGGAAATGTATCCAGACAAATTTAAGATAACCTTAAAAAAATTATGGAAGGCTCTGATTCAATGACGAATGCATTTTTAATTAATCTACTGAGTTGACATTGTCATAATTTAGTTTCTGAGAATGCTTGTTGATTTAGTTTCTCAGAGTACTTGTTGATTAAGTTTCTGAGAGTTCTCGTTGGAGTTAAGAAACGTTTTGGTAACATGTTAGTTGATACAAAGCTTATATTGCCGTTTGACCAAAGTGTTTGTCGAGCTTGGGAGCCATGCGACTCGTTCTGAATGTTCATCGACACAACGATAACACTACAATGGATAGAAGTTTTCCAAAAGTAATGCTTCACCAAACGATGAAAACGGATTTAGAAATTACTGCTTAGGAAACCCGTGTACATTTACAATAAAAATAATAGGTCATTTTATTTTACTTAAAGGAGTTAGATTAAGAAGGGAAGAAAACAAGCGTATCCGTTAAATACTTGCATCCCTTCAACGTGCACTATTTCTTCAATCTTTTAAAGCTATACCCTTAAATTAAATATTTCTCTATCCTGAAAGGTCACCTTCCTTTTATTTGGGGTGGGGGGCATACCTCAAATTTCATGTTTTTGAAAGTTCCCCATCACATTTCAAACGAGACTTTCTTTTTCCTTAAAGAGCACCTTCGTGCCTACTTATCACCCAAAGAAACATGATATCGTGGAGAGAGAAAACCTTTATTGATTCGTTTTGTCCCTTAACACGCCTCTCGTTTGCCATATTTTGACGAGCATCAATAGAGGCAGTTGCATTGCTGGAGACAATTACCCTGTGTATTTCCCAATTTTTTTTTATAGAATTATCAAGATGTCGTCGCCGAAGCTCAATAACATAATAATCTTGGGGTGCATACTTTGTTACGCCTCAGTCGTTCTTCTTGGATTAGATGCGCGGTTTCTCAATATTGGACAATACGGGTACATTTGCAACGTAAGCTAACCTTCTACTGTATTTTATAGTGGGTTATTCAATTATTACCATATCCTTTTGTGTTGTTGATATTTCTAAAAGGGTTTTTACACTGGAAAGAGAGGGAAGGACGTTAGCAGATAAATTAATTAATGGACTTAGACTTAAGTCACGAGACGTAGAAACATAACTCTGCGACAGTTATACAGCATAAAGTACATGTTGTATTTCCCATGTGTGCAGGCTCGCATCTACTGCAAGGCTAGTGGTTATTCAAATTTTTTAGGAGTTTATTGTTTAGTTTAGTTTGATTTTAGTTGAATTACAATATATTACAATATATTACATTATTACAAGATAAAAAAAAAATGCACTGTCCGCAGTTAGCAAAGGCTAGTCGAGGCGGGCAGTGTTAATGCGTATATTATAAAATAAAAAGATTTACAGAGCAAGAGATTCAAAATTCTAGACAAATTACAACTACATTAATACAATTAAGATACGGCAAGAGAACAGAACAATCTGGGGTCTTATAGTTGTGCTATCAAAGTAGACAAATTAAAATAATCGTCATGTTTTTCGAGTCTCTGGAGGAGGAAATCATGAATTTTACTATTAAAATTGTGTTTTGATCGATGGTGCACTTCACAGGACAAGCTATTCCAGATTCTAACACCATTTCTTGATAATGCCCTTTTTATCACGAAACCCGCGTATCTCCACTAAAACTAGACCGAAGCTCTGCGTGCCGTCGCGCTAGTTTGCTGACGAGACTGACGGGAGATAAAAATAATAACTGCTAATGTGGGATAACGACCGCAGAGCTTGGAGATCAACGGTAACAAACCTAATAGAATAAACCTAATAGAACCGTAACGATGCAAGCCCATGACTTACCAACGTTACGTTCCACATGAAAACGATAAAGCTGTGTAAATAAGATAAGCGAGTAACATACTAACGATGAAAGCAGTCTGGAAAGCGTATCATTATCCAGATTGAGGAAAAAGTACAGACAATGTAACCGAATAAAATGTCTGTAGTCGTTAAGCAGTCGAGAATGAACCGACAGCCCAATGCCTGACTCGATTCATCCCGGACGCAATCTAGTATTAAATGTCAGCTTGTCGAGCATGAAAGGACAAATTATTCTAAAAAGAAGAGGAGAACAAAAACTAGCATACTAGGAATTGACAGCCGTAATATTGATAAACTATGCTAAGGCGAATGCACCACAGGCAAGACAAGCGGCCCCTATGCGGAAACTATGACTTTTATTTCGAGAAGGGTCGAGTCCACAACAGGTTAAGCAACGGCGTAACTCAGAATTGAAATGGATGATACTAACAGTGCTCCCATCAGGAGAGCAGAAAAGTGGCCCGGGCTGATTGCCTCGTAACCGACAATACTCGAGGAGCGATTTGACCGGACAGAATGGAAGGGAATCTTCGCGTCCAATAATAATATCGTAGGACCGGTTGTCTGTGTTATGTTTAAAGCGAGTGAGTGTGATCTTGACCCTGCAGATGGCAGCTGAACTCGCAAGAAAGCTGATGTTGCAGTACTGGACAACGCTAATAGAACAATCACGGCTTTTGGGCGCTAGCTCTCCGACGCGGAAAAACCCGTAAAAGGGTAATAAAAACATGGTGGAAAACGTAGTGCGCTGAGAGGCCGCGGAAGAGATGGTATGGTGCAAGGATCGAACCAGTTGATGGAGAACAGATCGTGTAATGGGCAGCCGAATATCGGCCGACTTCGAGTGACTAATAGCCCTCAAAAGTTTTTGAATGACGAATGTTTTGGTAGGATCTTGTACACCGGCTACTTTCTGCACATAACTAATAGCGGAGAGATAAGACGTTACTGTGGCGGGTGCCAATTTTCGTGCGTTTTGATAAGAAATGAAAAGGGCCAGGGAAGCGCAAGTCAAGGGGAGTGAGGGGGAAGCTGAATTGAAATAGTGGCTGTAAAAATCGTTAAAGACTGTCCACGCTCTCTGATACATTTTCCGGGTAGCGGACGATAGTGACGACTCAAGCAGAGCCCTCAAACTAGTGACCAACTCTCCGGCAGAAGGCTCTCGGGCACTTTCGTGGGAAATTCGTGCACTCCCGGACACAGTTCCTTGAACTTGTTGACCTGAAACCGGGAAATGTGATCGGCGGGAGTATTGTAAACACCTGGAATATGCCTAGCGCGAAAAATTATGTTGTGTCGCAAAGAGGTTAACACCAGGTCACGGACCAATATCATCACCAAATTGTGTTTACAAGTGTGATGATTAATGATGTCAACTAAATCAGCGTTATAGGTGTTAAAAATGACACATCTGTTGGCCATCAAAGGCCCCCAGACGCGCAGAGAGATAACAATTGGGAAGAATTCTAAAAGTTTGATATTAAAATGCCGCCATGTTTCCGGCCACGCGCCAAAAAACAAATGCTTACCAAAGATAGCGCCATAGCCCTTCGTGCCGGCGGCGTCGGTAAATAACTCTAAGGGTTTCGAGACCTCCCATAACTCAGTATAGAAAAAGGTCCTACCATTAAAGTGGTGTAAGAAAGAAAGCCAAACCTGAATGTCACATTTCGTTTCCTTAGTCAAGCGAAGACGGTGATAAGGGCGCTGGATTCCCCTGGTAAGATCGATCATTCGGCGAAGAAAGACGCGGCCGGGGACAGCAACTGAGCATGTAAAATTCAAAAGCCCTAGTAAGGACTGAAGTTCTTGAAGCGTTACTTTACGCCTCGTATAAAAGGGATGCAATAGCAGCTGACATTTTCGAAGCTTATCGTCCGGTAACCTAGCTTCCTGTCGCACCGAAGCTGGAGTGATACCAGCGAACTGTAATGTGTTGAATGACCGGACTGTTTTCTCCTGTGCTATTAGAACCCCGAGATAACTACACATCCGAAGAAAATTGCCAAGATCGGATTGACATTTGTCCCTTGTAGGGGCAATAAATAGAAAATCATCCAAAATGTGAACAACACCGGAAGCATTAAACAAATGTTTTGATAGCCACTCAAGAGCTGAACTGAAAGCTTCCAAAATCGCACAGCTGGAACTACATCCCATTGGCAAAGCGCGATCATAGTAATACTGATTAGCCCATTTCATACCCAATAGAGGATGATCCTTGGGATGAACCGGGATTATGCGAAATGTGGATTTAATATCGGTCTTAGCCATAAAACAGCCAGCTCCTAACTTTTTAATGACAGATATGGCATCGCTAATAGACGCATAGCGAACTGAAGAGAATTTTTCAGGAATGTGATCGTTAACGGATGAACCCTTAGGATACGACAGATGATGAATTAAACGAAATTCAGGGGGATCCTTTTTGGGAACGATGCCCAAAGAGGAACAGCGAAAATTCGAAAAAGGAGGTGAAGGAAACGGGCCGGCTATTCTGTCTGCTGCGAGCTCCTTGTCTAGTTTAGCTGTAACAATGTGGGGTTGTTCTGGCGCGCTCTTCAAATTTGGGGATTCGAACGGCCGCCTTTCCCCCATAAACTTAATTCGAAAATCAAAAGAAAAGCCATCAACCAAAAATTGCTTCATAGCCGGGGAATAACCGTGCAAAAGAAAATCAAGCCTGTTCACCCTTACAGGGTGACCGGACTGCTGAGCAGGGGGATGGGCTAGTTTGGCTCCGGGGTGAGAAGGGGGGGGCGCGTTGCAAACTAGGAGATGAACATTCACTTGAGGAATGGGGTGAGTCACATTTGAAACAAACGTGGTCGAAGTGGCACAAAATCTCCCGGCGTGAAATGCCCAACACGTTCCCTTCAGAAACGACTGGCGGTTCCGAAGGCGCGTGGAGGCCTTATCAGAAGAGACCTGGGGTCGAGCACGAAAATTTGTCACTGCCCTTAACCATAGTTCCCAATGAATAGTATCCCAGGGGTATTGGTCGGAAGCTGACCGTCTTACGTAACGAAACTGTTCGTCATAAAATGACCAGTCGCCAGGTTTAGACGCAACGTCCCTCACGACCTCACGGTATTTCATCAGCTTAGGAGCCTCCAGAGGATATTTCTTCACATAAATGGCGACAAAAGTATTAAAAGCTGATAACCACTGATTGAGGTTATGAATCCTCTTAAGTGGCTGGCTAGGTTCTAGTGTCAATTGGGACTGATTAGACAACGTACTTGAGGGCGTTCAGGACAGAGAATAACGATCGATAGTAGGGGACAATGAAAGTAACCCGCCAAAATCAACATATTCATTACCCCAGATTTTTGCTTTAATTTTTGGGTTGACTCTAGAGCCGAGAGCTATGGCTCTGCTTGGGAAAGGCTGCCGAGGGGAGCTCTGAGGCTCTGTACCTTGAGTGATAGCTGTGATTTCCCCTTGAATGGCCCTGCTGGAGGAACGCTCCTCATCACTTTCAACGGGAAGAATTAAAGATGCTCTGGAGTCTTGAACAAGGCTGTGGGTCCCTCCGGTTCCCAACGCTTGTTGTATCGCCTGTGAAATGGTCGTCGTGATGGAGGTGGACAGAGCTCGCAGATCAATGGAGATCAAGTTCTGGTTGTGGTCATTGCTTCGAGTCTGAGCGGCAACAGCCACGTCTGGAGAAACCTCAGGAAGATCGGAACCTCGCGTGCGTTTCGTTCGTCTTTGCGTCTTGGACTCACCGGAATGTGCACGCTTCGTCCTTTGCGCGTTGGACTGATCGGAATGTGCACGCTTCTTCCTTTGCGCGTTGGACTGATCGTAATGTGCGCGCTTCCTGGGTGGCATGGCTTATCAATAAAATTTCTTTGATCAGAAACGAGATTACGGTAAAATAAAGATTAACATTGAATCGCAAAGGGGCAGGACTGGAAATAATGCACTCCGTAGCGACGGGAATGAACTTAAAAATCACTGAAATAGCGCCAGACGTAATATCATGCCTAAAGTAAAGGCGGAATACCGAGTGCAAAGGATACACCCAGAAACTGAACGGTCGGAAAGGATTGTACACTCTAGTGGTAACAGCCAATACCTAACTTTGGAGCCGGAGCCAGTAAAATAGTTATACGTGTGCAGCCAGAAGGTGTACATACGTTTCGTACGTAGTAACGACAGTATAATAAGTCGTGTAATCAAACAGCTTTGTAGCTGAGTCATACGTAGCCGTGCCTAATAAGGACAATGGCTTACGGTAAATATATAAGGCTGAGACAAACAATAGGTGAATGTGATAGTAAAGCATCGAAGGCTCGGCATAGGGCACAAATTAGAGCTGGCAAAAACATGTGAAAAAGAATGCAATCTTAACAGACTCCTTCCAGAGATGGAGAAAGTGGTGAAAGGAGCATCGATCGCAGAACTGCCCCTCTGAGACTACGATACAGCTTATGCAGACCCCTAGAGTTCAAATGAACGCCATCGGGTGTATAAAATTGTCTTTCGCCTTCCAAAACCCTCAATGGCCCCAGAATATGGCATATGATATAGAGTCTAACACAACCCTTAGGTATCGTGTTAACATGCCGACCTTTGTGTTAAAAGCCTCAGCTGAGTTTCGGCGAACGGTCTGGCACACGAACACCAACTTCACCCCGTATGACTCGTGTAAGAAATGGACAAATTCTTCGAGAGCTGAACCAACATTCAATGCCGAGAGAGTAACGAGGTCATTACTGCCTAGTTGGAGAATAACGATACTAGGGCGAAAGGAATGGAGGACAAGTTTGTCGAATTTTAACGTCTTTTCGACTGTTCTACCCCCAACGCCATGCCAACGTATTAGCACTTGCGACGAGATCTGAAAGTCACGATCAAAATCGTCGGGATGGTTCGTAATGAACTGCTTCAAACGTTAAATAAAGGAATGCCCAAGAATCAGCACACGTGGGGTGGCGTTAGACATACCCCAACTATTGGCCGAAAAACCTGCGCAGCTGAGGTCAAACGGTAAAAAAGAACCAAAAATAGAAAAGAAAAACGAAGGAAAGAAGAAAGTTAGACTTGCCTGAAAAAATTCTTCTACAGCACCGAAAATCTCTGTTTGGATGTTAACACGATGGAAATGAAGGCGAGAAGGACCAGGAGAGAAACTGACCTTGCCCATAACCTTGGTGCTATTTGATCTGACCTCATTTGACCTTGCCCCATGCAAAGGCACACCAAAATACTTAACTCTATATGACGGGCCTCGAAATAAAATCACATTACGCTTTTGGCATAATGTTGGCCTTTTCGTATATCTAATCTTGAACTTTCATCAAAATAGTCGCCTCTTGAAGATGATCTTGTCTTATGGGGATGAATATTAGCTTCATAAGTGAATAAGTTAGATACGTTAGAAGGTGACAAATTATTGGATATGTCATGCTTCATGATGGCAACTGATTTAAAGTAAAGCATATCCAAAGGGAGAAAACGAGGAGAAACAAAAAACGGGAGATTGCATGAGATCTGTAGTCACCAAAGTACATTAAGCGAAGGGCTCGTTTTTGAAGGATTAGAATTTTATCTCTATGAATTTTTCCAGCTTGACCCCACGCGACTATACCATACAACAAAAAGGGGTGGATAAGTGACCTGTAAATGCGGTTTAGAGTACTTTGGGGTACAAAGTGTCTTAATCTAGAGATAATGCCGATTGATTCACTTATTTTGGATGCAATATGAGCAATATGGTGACCCCATGAAAAAGTTTCATCAATAAGCACTCCTAAGTATTTAATAAATTCCTTACGTTCTAGGGAAATATAACTGTTAGTATGAAGGTCAGAGATTCTCAAATTTATTTGGTGATTCAGTATTTTCTGTCTAGGCCGAGACATAACAAAGTTAGATTTTTTTATATTCAGTGATAACTTGTTAGCGATTAACCAATCGTAGATGTTACAGAGTTCAGCATTCACTATGGTTTCGAGTGACTTAAGATTTTTATTAGCATATAAGAGATTAGTATCATCTGCGAATAAGTAAAATTTAAATCAATTAGAGCTATTAGATATATCATATATGTAAATGAGGAAAAGTAGGTGTCCTTACACCGACCCCTGTGGAACTCCTGATAAGAGTTTAAAGATTTAAAAGATCTAGCCGGCTACTTTGCAAATAGTTGATTACTGAGGAATGCATCTTTAAATTACACCCCAAAAAAAGAAAATAAAAGAGTATACCTATCTCGTCGATTCTTCTACCGGACCAAAATTGATCCAGTCTCAGCTGTTTAACTTTTTTCTAAAAAAATAAAAAAATCTTCTCGTACCAACAGGCACGAACCACAGTGCTGTCCTTCGGTTTTTCGTTATCATTTGGTGCCATGTTCAGCAAGACTTGGCGAGTTCACAAGATTTTCACAGCGGCTAAGACTCTCAAGAAAATGGTGAGATTTATTGCGATAATTATATTTCAGAGAGACACCTGAAAAATACGCCTCATCAAAAGTTCTAAGTATAAGTTAGTTTAACAAGCGACTCGAAAAAGAAGCCACCAATTCGTTCCTTCAACGAAATAATAAATATAATTGTAATCATCGATTGTGAACAGTTCAAATCTAAAATATAGTTCTCCTCTCACAGGCAATAAGGGATTTTCACTTGCTCGCTATTGTGGCCGGTTTATTGCTGGTGGACTTTGTCTTCCTATCCACATGGATAGCAATTGATCCTCTTGAGACCGAAAAATTGCGATTCGAAGAGCTGGTAAGTAAAGAGAAAACAGTCACATCTATGTCAACGCAATGAATGGTACTGCTCCTCTATAAACGCACTCGGCTAATCTTAAAGGTAATTTTCCTCTTTCCTTTTTTCTGTTTCTTTCCTTTTTGGCCCTATATTTCTATGCATACCCATGAGTCTGGTGCGTTTGACCATCTTTTTACGGTCGATTCCCACCTAATGTTTGTAATAGAAACTCTGATATGGAAGGGTCATTGTGTCCATAGACCAACTAGCACCTAAAAAGACCTGGGTAACAACTTGTGCGACTTGAAAAATTTGGCACTATTCTTCAATCTCGGTATTCACCATCCGGTATATCTCCATTTCGCTAGCTATCCTTGTTTCTTCTTAACGTATCATTGCCTCTCCGATGTGTTTCAATCTCGCCTAACAGATACGTGCCGCTCTTTTTTCGAGTTGAAGACAACCGCACAGTCTCTAATTTAAAATTTTTAACCTCGCCGTAAAAAGATCACCTATATACAGTGATCGAGATATCTTCGACAAACAAGAGATTTCTTATGTCCTTTTGTGTTTTTCTACTAATAGACTAAAAAAGAACAAGACGTCATCATTATCCCTGCGTTATTCCAATGCACCTGTAGATACAAGACATATTTTCTAGGGGTTTTGTTCAGCTATAAAGGAATTCTCCTTCTGTTTGGGCTTTTCCTGGCTTGGGAAACACGTAATGTTACCATCCCTGCTCTGAACGATTCCCGATACATTGGAATGTCGGTTTATAACGTGGTGGTGCTGTCCATCATTGGGGCTATTGTGGCCATTGCCTTGGATGGCTCCATGTACTATAAAGCACCTTACGCCATCTCATCGCTGTGTTTGATCGTGTGTACCACTGCGACGCTGTTACTTGTTTTTGTCCCAAAAGTAAGTTGGAAGATTTTTCCATTCCAAATACTCATGTGGACCTGTCACGCACAGGGAAAAAAGACAAATAAATTTACGACATGGGTCATTCTTAAACTTGTCAAATCGATTTAACAGTTGTAAAGAGAAAGATCTGTATCGCTGTGTGACACTTGAGATCTCTTCATATTTTGCCTTTAGATTTATCAATTTCTCACAAAGGATGATTCGTTGACAAATCAAGCCTCGAGTATGCATATTGGTCAAACTAGAAAAGGAGCCACTAGTAACAGCTTTAACTGTGGTGGTAGTCCCGTTCTGAGGGAGCGTAACACCTCATTCGCGTGTAAAGGAACACAAACACACTGTAATGTTCCTGGAAGTGCAGGTACATTGAAAAATGATGTTTTCTTTCTGAAATGGTAATCTAGATTCCCCTATTGTAGAATGGATAACTCGTACATCTGTCAATGTTTCCCTCTGTTACCCCATGACGTCTAAAGCCAAATAACTCATTGCTTAGTGGATTTCCTCGTATCACTCCACTTTTCGATCATCAATAGAATATCTCAGAGATAATATTAGATTAAACTGCTGCTACTACTTTTAGGAAATAGTACCCTGCTCCTTTCACTAGTAGAAACTGATGTAAAATACGACGGACAAGACTAAAATCTTGTAAGTAAATGCTATTCAAATTTAACAACCACTCATGTCTTCCACCAGCCTTAAGTACAACAAATACATTTGGCCTCGCACATAGGCCACATAGACAGCTACCATTCAGCGCTGAATATACTTAGTCCATTTGACTGTGAGTTTTCGTTATATATCTGACACACACACACCTTACGTCGTTCACGCATTCGTCCATTCATTCCTTCGACACTAATAGAGCTGACGAATTTTTCAACATTTTTCACGGCTTCTTTCATAACAGGGTTTTCCTTTTATTTTCATGAATGAAAAAGGGGTTCTTTTTTTAAGAGACATGTACTTTACTTTAAAGACTTAGTTTCTTCGTGAAAACAGGTGATTTTCACTTTAGGCTTCAAAAGATCTATCTTGAGCGAGAAGAAACGGAAAAAGCAACCTACTGGTCGTTCTGTCTATTTCAAATGTCAGCAGACCTGGCTAGAAAATACGGACCCCACAAATTTCCAATCACTTAGAGCGATTTTTTTAAGAAGATATGATGCAAAAAGTTTTCCTATGACCCCAGTCGCCAGCCTTTCGGAAAGGAAATATTGTTAGATTCGTTCTGAGAGAAATATTGTTAGATTCGTTGTGAGAGAACAGCTTCAGGTATTGTATTAGAAAAATTTTGGGAGTAACCAAACCCACAAAGTAATGCAATTAACGTTCTGGCAGCCGTTACTTTTATTTTTCAATATGTATTTATTTTTTTGGCGCCTAACCCATTTGCTTCCCTTTCAAGTAAACGGACTCATGTTCCAGTGCAAGGGTTCCTCGTCACATGACATACCTCATGAAATACGGATGGACGATATCGAACTTAAAGAAAAGATGGTGGTGACGTTCAGTCCTCAGACTTGCAATCCAAGCATCAGAAACTGTTGCTCTGAAGCTGTGAGCAGTTTTTGAAATAACTATAAAAGACTGAATTATGTAGCAGCCTCCTAACTTGTTATATGCTTTTCCTACAACGCTCATCAAAGGGTTGACCTATTTCTCGTTTTTCCCCATGCCTACAGATTAGATCAAAAGCTTTTAGATTACTGTGCGAACGAGCGAGGACGAGTCTTGATTCTAACAATTTCAGCTCCAAACCATTTCTTTTCGGGCCAAGCTGCTATTTACAAGTTACGTTATGAGGTGGCTGTGACACGTGAATGGAGAAGTGGTGTTACTTTCCAGGGTCAAAACGTCAATATCGGTCACATTTTCAAAACAGTCATGTACAATGTATAGAAAACACCAGGCGACGTGAATCTTAAATACTCCAATATCGAAAGCATAACCAGAGCAAACAGAACTATAGGGACTCTAAGGTAGGAATGAACACAACCCTTGAGTTAAATCAAATTTGCTGATTTTAGTTGACACATAGCACTATTACAAATATAAAGATCGCGTTTGCATATAATGCCTCCAAAGAACGACTCTCTTAGATATCTGAAAATGATAAACAACAAAGCGGGTTTTTCGTTACAAAGGCGGGTACCCTTTTCTTGGTTTTACAGGGGTCTGGCCCCATTACAAGTTTGCCTCTTCCAAGTTTCCTCGTCCTTTCAGAATGAGGACCGCCTCTAAGCGCTTTTAGTATTTGAAATTTTCTTACCAAAGAAGAGTCTTTCTCTCTGATCAAGAAACAACATATGCAGTCCAACTAAAAAATTCACGAGGGAGGCAACCTTACAAAGGGAGGAACCTTCAAGCTAATAGTTTTTCCCGCCATGAAGCACATATGTGCTTCACGTTTTGTTCGGCGGGAACCAGGACGTCCTCTTTTCGATTAGATCAACGAAATTTATTAACCAGGCCCTTTTGACTACTAGCTTGAATGCGTAGATGCTTAAGTTTCCTTTTCCTCCTCTGCACACCATTGATGTGCTCATGGCCTGTTTATTCTTTTTCTAACTATATTTTAACCCTGTGACTGACGCAAGGTTGAATTCAACTCTTTCCACATATCCTAGAGATGATCCTAGACCCTTTTCCGAGCTCCTCTGTAAGTTCCACTGCAAGGACGTCGTAAATCAGAAGAGGCACCGTGTAGCGCGGTAGACACCACAGTGTAGGTTTGGTGCACAGTGCAGTAGCCTCGAAAACCAAGGTTTTACGTCCGTTTAAAGAATGGCATAGGTTTTCTGGACCAGCAACAAAACAAATCATGAGTCGGTCTATTTGACGTTGGGAGACCGACATTAATTTTCATGCTATGTCGCCTAGGTTTCTCACCTTTCTCTGTTGTTGTTGTTTTTTGATGCGCTATTGCCGATCCTTCCCAATGCGAGATGGAAACGGCCTTTCAAGGTTTATCAGGGTTGCTGTCAGATTCTTCGAGGCGTCTTAAAAGTCTTTATAAAGTACCTGCATCGTTCTTGAGCACCCTAAAAGTTATCAGCTCGTCGCTTGCAATAGTGGCCAAGCAGGAACATCACTTTACAAAATCATCCCCACTGTTACAACTAACCACACCTATGACGAATTTTTGTGATGTTTTGACATACTCCTCAATTCTCTTTTCTCAAATCTTCCCTATCTGACAGATCTTTAATTTTTGGGTAAAGGTAACGAATCTGATCCAACCGACGCGTCGGCCGACACACTACCGACACACCACCGATGCTGTACAAACAGCCGCTGTCAAACCTGGCTTTTCGAACCTGGTTTTTCGAAGGTTCCAACATCCCGCTGAGTACGTGGCTTCATCTAATGTTCCTGTGGGCTATCAAGGCTTCTGGAAGTAACATCGCCAGACTGACTAGCCTTTCAAAGCCTACAGTGATCCGTGCACTGAGCGACTTACGAACGGTATGTTCGACGAAAATTATGAACGCTGACATGAAGATCGGAGGTGTAGGAAAAACAGTGGAGATCGACGAGTCGAAGTTTGGAGCCAAGCGAAAGTACCAGCGAGGCAGAGTCTTTCTATAAGGTCCGGCCAACGTGTCGGCCGACGCGTCGGTTGGATCAGATTCGTTACCTTACCCAATTTTTGTGTTTAATTGCAAGTTCATTTGCGTTTTTCCAAGGAAATATCGTTTGAATTTGCCTAGGCAGATTCACTATGGTATTATCGGTATGCGGGTTAGGAAGTATAAGCAGTGACAGTGGCTTTTTGTGATGCCTGGGATAGAAGACGGGGAGGTCATGAAATCTTCCACCGCAAATAGGAGCTCAATTTCAAACATCGAAAAACGGTTAAAAGGTCTTTCAGATCTCTTTATTTTAGCCGCGTACCACGAGCAGTTCTAGATTTCGAAGAATCTTTGGACTTGCAAAGTAGTCGCTTAGTTTCCAAATATACAATAGTTTTTGTCATTTTGATGGATTTTACCAGGAAACTGACGGCCGGTTTGAAGATATGTTAATTTCAGATTAACATCTAATATTCTAAATAAGTTTCATAGAAAACCTGTTTCAAACCATGCTAAATGCGCCATTTCCCTTAATCAAAAGTATACGCAAATTGAGATCCTGTCGAGGGTCCTAAAGGCAGTCGTTAACTTTTATCGAAAAGCGGAAGAAAACTAGGAAATAGTAAGAAGTTTTCGCCAACATATACTGATTTTCTCGGTAGCACTGACTTGGTTATCAAATTTGAACTCGGTTCATTTGAGCTCAAGTTATACATTATGTCGCATTCTGTAATAATCCTTCCTCTTTGTAACACCTGTCACACATTACGATAACACTTTCTACATTTTGTCACAAGAAGCTGTCGCTCTATAAGATAACAGAAGATTACACTTTGTAATAAAGTAAGCTTTGGCAATTGTCACTTTGTACTAAATTTGTTCTACATGGTCGGGGGAACAAGTAAAACATCAAAACGTAATCTTTATTTGTACTCGAATTTTAAAGTAGCCAACGAGCTAATATCTTCGAACTGAAACTACAAGTGCTCAAACATCCCTATTGGCAGGAGGCAGACCAGTAGGCTATTTATAGAACGCAGCCGAGAAATTGAACTTGAGGCAACCGAGAACAAATCCAGTGAGTGGCAGGCTTGAGGACTTGAACCCAGGACACCGGATTGCGAGTCCACGCCCCCCACACACAAACAAGTAGACCCAATAATAACCATAATCCTCGCCAATGATAATTTTTATAACGATTATTATAATGTTTATTATAATAGCGGTAACGACGATGATAATGATAATAATAATGGAGATGGCGATGTGGGGTTATTGATGAGAATGATAGTTATAATGATATAAATAGTTAAGACACTAACAATGATAATGGTGTGTCTCAACGAAGAAACCAACTTCAGCGTTCCGGCTCTATTTAAATGATAAGCTCCCTCGACAGGTTTCCTTACCGTCCACCCATCTATGAAAATCTTATGGGAGAATTCAACCCCGTTCCCAGGGGTCTTTCCTTAGTTGGGGGTGGAAAAGGCCCTGGAAATGAGGTTGAGGAAAATTCATAAACTGATTCGTGAATTCTGCGTTTAATTGCACTTGAAAACCAATTTTACGCGGAATTCTCGTGTCAGGAAATGGATTCTACTTGATTCGCATAATTGAAACGAAACGTAAACAGCAATAATGTTGTAATCTTTTTTATCCTGAGTGCGAAACAAGAGATGCGAAAAAATATTACTAGGCCTCGTTTTCAACTCCGGATTCCACGCTAAACGCCCCGCCTCATTATCCAATCAGAATGCGAGATTTTATTCATTATACGATTGTATTACAAAGTGCGGTGGTCTGTTACTACAACGTGCGACATCTTTTCAATTACCGAGTGAGAAAGGTATACAAACTGTGACAATTTTATAGAATGTCTGACAGTAAGTACAAAGTGCGATGATTATGCCTAAGTAGGAAAGAACAGTGTACCACCTGGTAAATGGGAAAACGGAAAAACCACTTGGAGCTACCATAACTGCTGTTCGAAGAGGGAGAGAGCGAATAAAACGGTGAGACGTTTTCTGAAAACTTTACCTCTTGCAATATGTTACGAAAGCTTTCATTGTGAGCCATAAAATTATACTTTAATATGCAGTGTAGTTAGAGTCATCCCATAGCCATTTATTTATTCATAATAACTTATTTTTGTAAATGAGAAACTGCGAAGTGGGCGATTTTGTTCACGTAGAGTAAATCCCATGTTGTTCTGATCCCCTTACGCACTAAAAATACTATGTTCAGGACTAGAATGGTCGTTTCCGCAAAGCTCTGCTAATGTTGAAAAAAGATAGTTCTTTTTCCTTCTTGCCACGAGCGTGAGACAACGAAAAAGAGTCGTCATGAAGAATAAAATCGTAGCTCAGACTTTCGCTCTCCCTCTAAGCTACAGACTCTTCAATAAGTCGGGCCTTTCCTAGATCCGTATTTGACACGCGTCGCACATACAGGCTCTGCAACGTCGAAAGCCTCTTCTGAGTCAATTGAATAGCAAAGATCGTTCGTTTTAAGTTCGGGAAAAAGAGAGATCTATATAGGAGCATTTGTTCCTTTCCTAAAGACGGTAGATACGTTTACTATAATACTATGAAAATGGCAATTGATTGTGGCAACAAGAGAGAGGACATTTTAGAGAATTATACTCTGGTGTTACAAGCTGAAGACTGCTTGGGTGAGCATTTTGTTATTGTTCAAATATACTCTTGTCAAAACGAAGATTTAGTTTTGAACCTCGTGGAACCGAGATAGCAATGGGAAAATTCTTTTAACACCAGATGAATTAGGCGTTTTGTAGTTCTTAGCTCTGCCCCTTATGTAGTTATTTGTACCGAATGCATTCTAGGATGTAAACCAGCTAGAAATGAACTTAAGCACCTTGTTTAACACTTCATTTCAAGGAAGTTGGTCATGCTCGTCTTTCTTTATTTATTTCAATAGTCTTCGCGCTTCCCAGTCCGGAGTTTCTGAGTATAGCGGATGTTTCCGAACATGACACAAAAACCGTTTCTATAATTACAATTCTTTCTGTCTGAATATTTTCATTTACATGCACGGAACGGTGTCATTTTCTTTTGTTAAAAATTCAACACCTTGTTGACAGTTCGTCCCCTTGGTAAATAATTTCATCCATGTTAATGTTCTGTCAGTCTTATCTTTGTTCCACTGTAAACACATCTGACAGTAAGACTGGTTTTCTAACTGACCAGGTGTCTCGTAAGTTGAGGTTAAAAGCGTTACCTACTCCACGACAGTGATGGAAAGATTAATTTCACTGTTCCATTTGTCTCAGTCGATTGAGTTATGAGCATAATTCTCCTCATTCAGTTTCGAGCATGTTAAACTAAGAAACACCATTAGTGTTGTTTTCAAAGTCCAGCGTCAAAATTTGTTAAAATTACAGGACAGTAGCGCACGCGCCAGTAAAGCGTTCTACAGACTGTTAAACAAGAAAATTAGACCTGCAATATTACTTGGACCTGGAAGTAAAGAAGCCTTAGAGCTCAAGAAATGGTTAGATATTCTTGTCTTCTCAGGATAGGGACGAATAAATGGAGGTCCCGTCTCCTGCAGGATTAAGAGTAGGAGACGTTAATTTTCCACGCACGAGATTACTGTGCGATGGATGTCCTCCCCTGGGGTGCGATGGGTGGGTTTGTTGGAGCTTAAACCTCGTAGGGGACCTATGTACTATTGTTTCTGTTCCAGTACCTTGTACAAATCCTTAAATACTCAACTACTCAAATATTGCCAACGGAGAGAAGGTGTGGAACAGGCAATACTATTGTAATTATCATCAAAAGACCTTTAACAGTATATTCGAATGTTACCAAGATGTAATAACTACATCAAACTGATAAAATTCCAGACAATTAGGAGTTTCAAGGATGCTACGGACTGGTCTTTTCAAAGGTTTCCCGCTGACGCCCCAGATTAAGATTCTAGGATAATTTTTCACAAATGATCACAATATTTTCGGCAAAAAGTCTCTTTTTTTTCCTTAGTTTTTAAATTTCAGGATCACACAAATACAAATGAGAACATGAAAATAGATGGTTACTGTTGGTAATTCTAACTTGATCCGAAAAGCCAAGCTACTTTAACCTCCTTAGCTCACCTTGCTAAAAATTTCTTTCCATGATGAAGGTAGGAAATATGTCGTAAACGTCATTTTATTTGGCACTCTTAATTACAAGATAATTTTGAAAATGTAGTTTTTAGTGGGAAGATAAGGTCATCCTGTTTTATTTGAGATGATTTCCTTCAGACATTCAGCCGCTTTCCAAATAGCAAGTACCACTTTCTTTTTTTTCCGGTTGGTTCTTTGTTGTGATGGTTACTCCTTTCAAACTTGACTTAGTTTTGACGAAAGGGAGATGAGGTGAAAAAGATGTTCGATCATACGGCTGTAGCTCACATGGCAATCTGTGACGTCCGCGTCATTTCCTGAGAGACGTGAACAAAGCAATTGCATTAGAGAATGCCACCAATAACATTAATGTTTCAAAGTATGTACCATCCACTTAGATCGTTCTTTTATCTCGTCTTCTTCTGGCTGAGCGCGACGGTGAGTTGACATCGACACATGCGTCAATGAAAGAGACTTCTAGTTAATTAAAAGACAATCTCATAAAACAGACTACTTGGCGCTAAGAAATGTTGTCACAGTCGGACAAACTGAGTAGATTTCATATTCTAACAGGGTCAAAATATATTTGTATACAAATCAAGGAGGATTTTCATTTTAAAAAGGTTCATCCTAAGAACTTTCTGGAGACACTCTGAGCCATGCAGTGTGAAGTAAAGGTGCTTGAGTAATCAGGTTTAGCTGAGTATAAAGACACATACCTAACCTAGCCTTGGACCTCAGAGTACCCGGAGAAGGCGAAGGGAAACCTACAGAATAGAAACTAAGAAAATTTTGTTCTTGTGACACACTTGCCGACGCTGTAAGAGACATTTCTAATAACTTCGCTAGTTAATTCTGTTAATCAGAAACATAGAGCAACATACAAAAAATGGGAAGGATACTTAGTTTCTTGTGTATCTTCCTTCTTCATCCTGCTTACTTCGAAAGGCAGAGGCGCGGAAAAGGAATTACTCAAGTACATCTTCTATTGCAAGTTGATGAGGACAAGTTACAGTATTTAAAGTGCCACTACGACGAAAATTTTTGTCTCTGGTTTTGACATTTTTTAGCGCCAATCAAGTTAATATGGTTAGAATTGTACTATGCGATAGTTTTTAGGTCGATGGAAGCGAAATACGCCTTGATATAGCTGGCCGAAATTCACGAAAAACCCGTCCGCCATTACTCAGCTCGCAACCGAGAGCCAGCGACTGAACTGAGAAGCGGTTTTACGCATGAGTTGGCCTGTGACGTCATATGCGCACTTTCACATCGTGCTTCGTGTGTTGAGAGAGATTCCACAGTGGAAATTCCAGGCGTTTTATAACATGTATTCTTCCTCGAATTCTTCTTCCAAATGGCATACAAATTTAGCCACGTTTTTTAGGTCGAGCTGCGCATATGACGTCACTTCCGAAAGGCTCCAACTAGTGCCAACTCTTTTTGCCACACTCGGCCATTTTTTAATTGAGTAATGGCGGGCGACCAAAAACGAAAAACAAGGTTGAAATAATCATACTTCCCGTGAGAATTTTGCGATTAAACTTGGCATCGTAAGTGTTTCTCACTTCTAGTTTCCAGAAGTGAAAAAAAAGGCAATGCGAAATTTTGATCATAGTGGCACTTTAAAAAATGCGAGTCAAACAGTCCCAATGGCCCTGTTTTGGAGGAGATACGAAGAAAGCGATTACAAACTATTTATAATTTGACTATTAAAAGAGGTAAAGTTTTCGTATCCAAAAGAGGATCGATCACCGGTCTCTGCATATTACACAGAGCTTCAGGTAGCATATTCTAGAGGCCCATTCCAAGCATCGGACTTAAAATTTAATTAGAAAACTCATTCTTTACGAAATGCCTCGCGGTTTCACACATGGGAAGGTAGTGTTAATTGTGTGCGCATTGTATTCTTGGGACTTCTGACTTCCTCGTCTACAAAACAAATTTCATGTCAACAAGGGACACTCTACAATGCAGATTTTTTTTTTTTCAAATTGGAGTTTTATACTCAGCGTTCTTTCGAGAACTCCAGTGCGTTTTATTTACCGTAGTTTTATAGACTTTCGTTTCGTGTATGTGACATAAATAACAATCAAGCAGGTAACATCTTAATTTTACACCTTCGATGGAATTAACTGTTATCTCCTTTCTCAACCGCGAGGCCAAAAACATTCTGAGAAAATGGACTTTTCATCAGCATGTGAGTAGAATTCATACACTTTTAGATCAACAAAACATGAGTTTTTTTTCTGTAACTTTAATTGTCGCAAATCTTACAGCAGATGAAACAAACGGCAAAAGGAAAAAGAAAACCTAGAAATACAAAAGATATGAAAGTGAAGTTCGTGGCGGTTTCTAGCGCGAGAAAATTCCAGAAGATCATTTTAAGTATTTTTAACGAGCTCTTGGACATCTTTCAAAGAAAAAGCGACATCTTTCCTAGACATTCGTAGCAGTAGACACTACAAACCAAAACATTTGATAACATCCAAGATAAAACCGTTGCAATATGCAGTTGTCTTATCCGCGGTAAGACAAATATTACTTTGTGGTCAAAACAGTCCGGTAGAAAATTGTCGTTTTGAAACAAAAACATGTTTATGTCGCTAACTATTCCGTGCCTCCATGCCGTACCAAGATTAGAAAACAGACAGTGTGTATGACATCTTACTGTATTCTACTGTTCTTTACATCCTGCTCGTGGAAAGTTCACACATCATCGCGGCATCATTTTGTATATTCTATTTAATCACTTTCACCAGAGTATGGTGAGGGTCGCACAACAGAGCGAGGCTCCAAGTTAAGTGCGCCCAATATCCCACCCATCCCACCCCGGGGGAGGACATCCATCACACAGTAATCTCGTGTGTGGGAAATTAACGTCTCCTACCCCAACCCTGCAGGAGACGGGACCTCCATTTATTCGTCCCTATCCGAGAAGACTAGAATATCTAACCATTTCTTGATGTTATAGAAAGGCAGCAAATTCTTCTCAACCCTCGACCTCCCGCACAACAGTCCTGCGCTCTATTCATTGAGCTAACCGGGAGGCGGTTGATTCTGCAAAATGAAAAACAAATAGATCACTTATCTCAATACGAGCAAACATCTCCGATATAACCACGGAACAGGCTTTTCGCTCCGGCAAGTTTTTAGTTCCTACAAGGATTTTGAGCTGTTTAACAGAGAACTAAGGTAAAATCATTGAGCCTAGGAAATTTTTAATGCAACAAATTTCAGCAAAATATCAAATGATTTTGATGATGCCTTTTTGATTCTTTGAATACGATTTGGTTTTCTTTACTTTAGAATCTAATTTTGAGAACTTCTTCATTAGAAAGCAGTTAAAAAAAAATATAGAAAAGATGGAGACGTATTGACGCAAAAGAATTAAGTTATGCCTGCACGGTGTCTCTGACTCAAACTAATGTTAGCAGTGCAGATGGCTTAGCGATCACCAAGAAAATTATCCCAAGAGTTCTCAATTCCTACGTAAGGACGGTGAATATTTGATGAAAGCGACGACTATAATTCTCTCAAAAAGAAACTTTAAGTCATACTGGCGAGAGGAATTTTTTCTGATTTTTAAGTATTAATTGCAAAATGCTCTATATGGTGCAGAGATCTCATGTTTTGACTCAGCACTACTCGTTACCAGGTAAAGTGTTTCGCTTCATGAAGCAATCAAAAAAATATTTTTGCACCATTCTAAATAACAAAAACTGAGGAACATTAATGGTTCATACGGATGGCGAATTTTTTTTCTGATTTTTAAGTATTAATTGCAAAATGCTCTATATGGTGCAGAGATCTAATGTTTTGACTCAGTACTACTCATTACCAGGTAAAGTGTTTCGCTTCATGAAGCAATCACAAAAATATTTTCAGACCATTCTAAATAACAAAAACTGAGGAACATTAATGGTTCATACGGATATCTGTTCCATAGCGGGTTGTCGCGATCTTACAAATTTAGGAACCAAGAAGTCATAATACTCACCAAGGAATAAACGATAATTTCTGCAGAATATTCATAAAATGAACCATAGGAAAGAGTTAAAGCAATACATCTCAAGCTATTTTGAGTGTAAGATTTCTTATTTTCTGTCGGCCTCAAAGATGTTTTTTTTGTCCTTTAGAAGGTTAATTCTGATTATAGAACTCAGGAAGAACTTAACGTATAGTAATCTTTTTAGCTTTTGAAGAGGTATTGGCAAATTTTATATAAAACAAGTAAATCAATTAAATTCGAATTTGTGACCGCCTCGTCTCAGCTGAGAAAAAATATTTTTTCATTTCTTACTAACTAATTAATGAATTTATCGTTTTTATTCCAAGAGAGCTTAGGATTCTGCTGGTTTTACATAAGTCACGTAGGTGAGCAAGAGATTGCGTTTGTTTATATTTCCTGACCAAATAATTTACGGAAGGAAACGTGAGATTAGAAACACGAGTTTTGCAAAATGGCACTTGTATACTTAAACATAACATAACATACATGTTTATTCAAACTCGTATATAAATACATGAATTTGAAAGGGAGAGTCAAGAGGTTAACCCTATGAATAAAACTATCCTAAAAACTACAACAAGCAAAAAAAACCATAAATTTATAGATTTAAAAAAGATTTAAGTTTACATTTAAAAAGTTCTAAGCTACCGGCTTCAACAACATTACTGGGTAAATTATTCCAATGACTAATTACATTGTTAAAAAAAGAATATCTGAAACAGTTAATTCTAGATAATTTACAATAAAGCTTATACGAGTGATTCACCCTAGTGGGTTTGACTTTTGCGAATTCAAAAGAATTCCTCAAAATCCAAGTGTGATAAGCCAAACACGATCTTATAACATTCAACAAGACAGGAATATGTCCTACGACTGGACAAAGATGGCCAATGTAACGTGTCGCAACGCTCTTCTTTAGTATGAAGCCGTGCATATTTGCAGATCAACAGATTCGTAAACTTCAGCGTTCTTTTGAATTTCATACTCATATATTTCGTTAAGTTTTTCAAGGTGGCTTTTGATGTAAATCCCGAAGTGTCATCACAAAGACATACTTGTCAACAAAGTCTCCGTTGGTCAACAAACATGGTTTTCTAAATTACGCAAAAAAACCCAACTTCGTCAGACGAGTCAGATTTGAAAGCGACCGACTTGTCTCTCGGCAATTGTGGTAAAGAGCCATTTTCTTCTGGAACTATTCCTATAAATGTGTGTGAAAATAATGTTTCGAACTTTTGCACGAAAATCTGCGAAATGTAAGTTTATTTGCAGTCAGAATACGTTAAACACACTCGCTGTTTTAAGAAAGAAGAAGTTTGTTCATTTCATAATTCAAAATATACCTGCGTCCTTGCACTGTTTTTTTAGTACATATCAAAGCATCTCAAAATTGGGTATTTCTCCACCGGGACTCGTCACCATCCTTCCTGATGCAAAACGTTTTCGTATGAAAATAGTTTTTTTTTCATATAAACAATCAGTTTTGTCTCGGCTGGGATGAAACTTGATGAACCTCGACACATCGAGTTAAAGTCTCTAAAACTGTATAATAACATTGACAGTGCTGAGATCTCAGCTGCATAACGAAGATGAAATTTACCCTGTGAAAAGAAAGCCGCTGAATTCGTCCCTCTAACAGGACTCATGTAAACACCCTTCACGGGAAAACTCTTATGAGTGTTGTTTCTCTCTTTTTCGTTCCAATCTACACTAGCGCATTGTACTATCTATTGGGGGGAAGAATGGGCAATGCTTGTATTTCCGGGGATATCATTACCACTGAGTAAACTTTAAATCCACAATCCCTAATCAGTGACCGTTTTTTCTCTTATCCATTTTTTTCGTTGATGCATATCTGGTCAATACCGGAAACAAAAAGAGGATATGAGAAAAAATCCATTGGGGTTTTAAGTGTGTTTTCGCATTTTAAGTAGCCAAATATAAATGTACCCTTATACGTCAAGAAAGAAGCGCATGACCTGTGCGATACCGGTGCAGTGCTCTGCCAACTGAGCCCATCTGGAACTGGTCATTATGTTGGTTCGTATTAAACCCGTGAAGTGAATATTAAGTGAATATTAAGTAGTGTTCATTACTGCGAGGATCGCTTTGATATTCATTTCTTAAATTGCAGTTCACATATATGATTTTCATACAGTCATAGTCATTGATTTCTCACTTGACGGGCTTATTACGAACCAACATAATGACCAGCTCCCATCACTGCGAGAATCGCTTTCACATTCAAAATGTTGTTTTTAAATTTTAATGATTAAAATTGGAAGTAGAAACCCTCGACGTTCGAACGGAAAAGCTTTTGAGGTAAGGTGTTAAGCAAACTATTACGCACAGCATGTGGGTTGTTTCAATTAACAGACAAAATTTAGTCCGAAAGAACAGCAACAACAAAATATGCAAAGTGAGAAGCGGACGCATAAATTCTGAAAGCGTAAATTATAGAACTCTTGAACGGTGGTTGAATGATGAGTCAGAGTTTATAGTAATTCCCCTTTTTTTTAATTATGTACAGCAAGACCAATGGGTACGGCCTACCGCATTAAGATTCCAAGAATGATTAGAAAATATTTTTTAGTTTGTTCAAATTAAAACTGCAGTAATTCAAAATCTTTAGCAGCTCTCGACAGTTAGATACTTTGACAGGATTTACTTAGTTTTAACCTATTTTTATTGATGGGTTGAGGTTATGTAGTCCATTCGTTGGCTTGTTTCTATTACCTTAAGCTGACTAGCCTAAAATTTGAAACAGAAAAGCCTTTGTTTTATTCCATTTGAATCGCAACGTTCAATGGACGACATCTTTTGTAATGTAAGTACAAGTTAGGTTAATGCTAAATCAGAAGTGAGCGCATTTTTCTTTATACTTGTTGTTTATGTCTTTGGGAGGTGAGTTCGTAATGATTTAACGTGTGTTTTCCACAAAGTGGTTTTCTTTGATATACATGACTTGTTTATTCGATGTTGTTCTTCTACATAAGCGCTTGTGTACATGAAAAATTTCTCGATACTTAAACATTTCTGGTCATATAGGGCAAACTGTCCTTGACTAATTCTTGTGAAATGGTTTGGAACACAAAAAATAACTGGCATGGCCTTACATTTAATGAAGAGTTAATGAAAATTAGTGCAGAGTACCGAAGAGAAATATGCAGTTGTACGTGTTTCCCAAGACTGAATTTATTATTATCGTGCGCCGCACTATTTAGCTACTATCACAGATCAGGTTGATTACAAACCCTCTTCCTTTTTAGTCTTGGCAAACGAAAAAACACAATTTCAACGACAAGAGTGAGTTGTGATTAACAGGATGCTTTGATTATCACTTTAAGACAATGATTGCGAAATCAGGACGTTAGTGCGAAATAAACAGCTTCATCATACAAAATATGGCACCATAGTCATAGACCTGATTTAAAAAATTCATTTGTCCATTTGTGCGTGAGTACCTCTCAAAAATAAACAAATCAAAATCAAAATTTTTCTCCTATTTAGTTTTTTCGTGAAGTTCACTCAACGTCTGATAAAGACACTCATAGTTCAATCAAAGTACTTTCAAAATATCATATTTTTTAAATAGAATTGGATCCAAACTAAATCGAAACCCTTTGTGATAACACGAAAGAAAGGTTAAGTAGATACACATCCACTGTGTGCGACAAATCTCACAAAGCTCTTCTGCTGGGCAAATTAAATATGACCTTATAGGGATGAAATACCGCGTTTATGCTAATTTAAAAGAGGGACAAAGAAAGTAGCTCTCATTCGAACTTAGGCCTACATCCTACGTCACCCTTTGAACATGATTTAGCATTTCCTGTAAAGTTAAAGTAAGTGCGTATCATTGAAAGGGAAAGGTCTCTGAGAGTGGCAAAATCTTTCTCACCAAGACGGAGACAACAGAAGTAGAAGCAATGACATGAGATATGTTTAAGTACATTTTAGCGAATCAAGGATTAGTATTTTGTTAGCCCCTAATGACTTGGAAAGGTAATCGCAGTTTGTGCATAATGAGGGTCACCTAAATTATCGTGTTTAATCTGAACGTTTGTATTTCAAACAAGGTTTGTCATGTGAGATGCCGTATTTCAGACAACTCTCTCAAACCTCTCCTTATGGGTTCATCTTTCAGAAATGAAAGAGAAAAGAAGATCAAGATTTTTCGTCTATCTTGTAATTCTGGTTCTCGACGTTTTTCCCCATCCGCATCTCGAAACAAACTCGGAACTACTTTGTTGCGAGAAATTAACCAACAAAAGTGATTTTCGCTGCTGGAATGAAACATTAGAGATGAAGACCACAACGAATACGACAGCAACTGGTCAGTGTGTACTAGGAATGTCGAAGAAAACATGTTTTAATGCAACTTTGTTGGGGCCATGCTGGAAAATTCCAAAGGCGAGCATCGTAGCTCCAGGAAAAAGAGAAATACATATAGGGGCATTTGTTCCTTTCCTAAAGGATGATAGATACGGTTACTACAATGCTATGAAAATGGCCATCGATATCATTAACAACAGGACTGATGTATTGCAAAACTATACATTGGTGTTGGACGTGCAGGATACTGCTTCGGTGAGTGTATTACATCATTTTTAGCAAAATTGCTCCAAAGCCTTCAGTTTTTTCGCCAAAATATTTACCGAGAAATTTACATTTAGAGATAAGTTTAGGGACTTTTTCTGATTTTCTTATTTGTAATACTCGTGGAGATACAGTTGTGGTCGGTAAAATATCCTTTTTTTTCTCCGTATCAATATCCATTCATGACATGCCCGCCTAAATTAAAACCAACAGGATCTTATTCCTTTCAAAGTAAAGATAAATTGAATAACAATAAATGACGAAAGTGTATTTCACGACAAGCTCTAACATGTAGAACTTTTGTTTCCAAGTTTTATTTCATTCAGTTACCAATCCAATCAAATTCTATTTATTTCTTCACTTCGAAGCTTAAGTAGGCAAAATTTGTACCTTTGGCCAACACGCCATCGACGCTAAATGAAAAGAATTGCATAGTACTCCCACTATCGACTGAAATCATTGAGAGATTTTGGCTCAATGTCCTTATCAATTAAAACACTTCTATGCCCGTAAATCATTTTATATTATTATCATTTTTTTAACGTTTTCCTTTTCACCTGCTAACTCCAATCTTATTTACATCCGAAAAAAAATATAGAAATGACTTAATTCCCACCTTATCATTTCATTTCTGTGAAAATCATGGACATAAAGGGAGCTAAATTGGACAAAGTCTGGAATATTCCACAAATTGTTATTGTATTTACTCGTATGATCCGGTTTCATTTTCTTTTTTTAGAGTATTTAAAGTTATATTGATAGTTCTGCTTGTTAAAAAATGGCCAGTATTATGTCAGTCATATCTCTGTGCCTCTATACTCTCTAATTGACCAGCTGTCGAGCGAGTTTGAGTTTCATTGATAAATACATTAAGCGAAGGTTTGAACTAAATTTCCCTAATTTGTTTTCCGTGTTTGAATTTGAAAAGATTCAATTTTTGTTTTTTTGCCTTTTCGGTTTTGATTCTTTATGAAGCAAAGTTCCAATTATTAAACCATTTAAATGCTGATTATTCTCTCACAAAAAGCCATCTTTGCAAATTTCTTCGGCTCCAGTCGTCTCCAATCACTCATAGTAAAATAACTGTGATGACTGCAACTGGCGTTCTCTTCGTCTCCCATGGTCTACTAATGTAGATATCAGGCCTGATTCAAGGGCAAAAAAAAACTTTGGTAGGGAAAGCTAACAGACTTCCTATATTATTTTTACATTTTTCGTTGGAATGGTATGAGTTTTCGAGAATGAAATTTTTTTTTTTTAAATGAGCTTGCCCTTTACGGTTAAAAGTTCCGGTACGTGATGTTGGAACAAATTAATTTAAACTGGAACGTGCCTCTTGGAATCGATTTCGGTCCAAAAAAAAATACGTCTCTGCGTTGACTGTTAGTTTGATGATGAAGCATTCTATCTAAATAACACTTTGCCTATTAAAGTTTTATCTTTGAAGAAAGTAAAGAGATTTGGGTAAAAATGGACAAAATCTGGTGATATTATGGCCAATTTCTTCAGGTATCAATAAATCTGTCTAGAACATGCGAGAAAAGTTAAGTAGGGATCTCCTTTCGTAAAGTTAAATGCTGGCGTCTGATAGCCTTCTATCAAGATAAATACATTCATTTGTTTCCAAAAAGTCGAATAAATTTTACTTTTTTGCCGCTCTTTTCATTTCTGAGATCATTGACGGATTACTTCACTAAATTGAATAAATGGACGGAAAAAAGGTACAGCACCTGTTTAAACAAGTCTTTCTTCACATCAAAACACTTTTTAGAACTACTCGTACATTGGTCTTAGACAATTATTTAGCTATTTCGGTGGAACCTGACAAATATGACTAGTTACTGTCATAACCAGGGAAGAAGCAAGGCATTGAGAATTACTTTCAAAATAAAATTTGTAACAACGGTATCCCCTACGATTCCTTTAGTCTGTTAAATTAAAGTCGGTAAAGGTGCTTGCAAATTCTATATCTTAAATCTGTCATACCCAATTGGCGTCTGGAAGAACAGAGACAGCATTCAAAAGCTTTATGAGAGAAATAATGAATGGATACCATGAATAGTCAGTGGGTCTAGGCATCACTTACGATTGACTCAACAAAAATACGTCTTTTCGCTGGAAAATTCGGTCTAAAAATAGATCTCCTCAGGAAAGGGTTGACCACATCCGGTAGCGCATGCACATAAGCTACTTCTAGTGCTGAGACGTCGTCGTCCTCTGGGAACTCATCGACTCGTAAGCTCTCTATTATCTTTTTAGGACACTGGTGCACAAGCCATAAGAGCTTTCTACAAACTGCTAAACAAGGAAAAGAAACCTGCAATACTGCTTGGACCTGCAAGTACAGAGGCCTTAGAACCTGTAGCAGAGGCTGCAACACTGTGGTATCTCATTCAGGTTTGCTTTGAAAATGTTGCCTCCTCTGGGAAGGAAACTCTTTATTCGTACTATTTCAAGAGGTTACTACAGATTATAAAAGTTAGAATATATAAAAAACAGTAAATTACATCAATAATCAAAAGTAAAATGTGCACAGTGACCTAAGTAGCATAGTTTTCGAGTTGGCCACTGAAAAGGGTTCGATCAAGATATCCCTTAAGGGAAAAAATCAATTGTCAACACCTATCAGTTCTGGTATACAGAAAACTTTCTTGAATTGCTAACTATCACATAGGGGAATTTTATTTTTTTTTTTGACCATAAGATTTGTGTACATATATCTATTTTGCAAACGCCTTATTTCGATTCAACCTCGAAAGACTACACACATCAGACTCAAGAACTCCCTTTACAGAGTGACAAACGCTGGCGGTTCTCTGGCCATAGAGGAAAGAGGAAAAGACCAAAAAGAAAGAAGAACAGGAAGCTGAAAGTAGACACCAAGTTGTTTGCGATGCGTACTTCACAATCTGCAGATTACGACCTGCCATCGCATGAGTTGCAAAACATCACTACAATGCCAATCGCCGCAGCTCATAAACGTTAGGACTAAGTAGCTTTAGAAAGTCGTTAAAGTCTTTCTGTTATCTCCTTGCATTCAGGTATCATACTTATCAGGGTCTCCAAAATTTGAATCCAAGCTGAAATATCCCAACACTTATCGAGGAGCTCCATCGTCAACGTCCTACAGCAAAGCTAAGGTGGCCTTTATAAAATACTTTGGCTGGAAAAGAGTGGCTATACTCCATCAGTATGATCCAGAATTCTTTTCTCCGGTAAAGTTTCAGGGGATTCCCCTACTTCCTCATCCAGCTGCTTTTTTAAATTCGGAAATACTATACGGGTTAGGAATCTCTGAAAAAATAACCGCACGCTAAGAAACAACTGAGCCAAGACCTTTTCTTTCTGACCTGCCTGCAGGGCCAGAAGTGAATTGATTAAACTGTTTTGAAACCCCTCATTAATTCGTGATGTTTTTACACCATATGCGGTGTTGAAAGGCCCACGAAAAAATGGGGACCCAAATCATATCATATCGATCAGAAAAGGCATTATTAAGGGAATATAGAGAAGCAAGAGTAAATATAGTGCATAAATTGCCACCTTTCCAAGCTCGGAATTATATTTTGTAATCTAGTTTTGTCTCTTCTTTCTTTTTCTCTTTCCTTACTGTTACCAATCGGGTACAAAATCCGAGGAGATATAATGATGCCAGATTTATACCTCGTTTTTCTGTTCATAATCATACAGACGGTGGATAAGCTAAAGAATGAGCTGAAGAAAAGCAATATCAGCATCATCGCAGTGGAAGGATTTGAACAGCTGGGCGACGTCAGTTTTCAAATGCAGAAACTCAAGGTAGCCAAAATGGCTTCTATGTAGCTCAGGTTAATTAAAATTACTTCAACGATGGCTGATTTTAAACTTCTTAAAATGATTTCTTAGGCTACCACGCTACCCGAAAATTTGAACAAGAAGAATTACCATGGACTACATTGCGAGATAGCACAAGTGCAACCAAAATGCAGTTCTTTTCTTGTGCCCAGTAGGATAGTAATCAAGTTCTCGACTCAAGAAGCATTCGCCTTGTACGTTCTTCTTTTACTCCGATACAAAGCAGTTACCTTTTTTGAAGCTTACCAAACTTAGGTAATTTTTGGCGTCAGATTTAATGGGACTAAGGCAAAATAGACTAGGAGCAGGGCTCGTAGCAATACCAAGATAACTCAATTGAGACCAAAGGGAGTGCTGTACCAAACATTTCGCTTACTGTTTCCTCTCTTTTTTTCCCAATCAGGCTCTCGACGCAAGAATCATAATTGGCGAGTTTAACTTCATGGGAGCTAAAAACGTTTTTTGTGAAGTAAGTGACATTTAAATGGTGATGATGTCTTGATAACATCGATAATGCAATAAACTATAAGTCTCGACAGGAATTAATACAGTTTGTAGCAATTTATGCTGTTAGTTTTGACATGGATGCTTTTGTAGAAAGTTTGATTTTTTACCTTTTGGGTTATTTAATTTTGTCTTAAAACCCAAATTCATAAATCTACCCAGGCTTAACATCTTTTGCAGGCTTTCAAACAAAAAATGTATGGTCCGAACTATGCTTGGATTATATTCGGAGAATTTGCGCCCAGCAAAATAATTCCAATGAAAGACAAAGAAAATACTCCTTGTACAGTTGACGAGCTGAAGCAAGCAGTTGATCGCTCCATATCAACTGTCAAGCTTAACATTCGTCAGGACGATAAGGAAACGTTCTCTGGAATGGTATGTTCTGGTATTGGATTGGTTGGATTACTTATACTATACTTCCGGTTAGTCAATCACGAAGATCTGAAGGAAGACATTAGGACCGAGGCATTTCTGTAGAGAAACATTACTTTTTAAAATTAAGAAGTCGAGTTTTGTCAAGCCCTAGGAGTCAAGTATCTCGGCCATTAGATCAAAAGCTCTTATAGTGTCTTAAAAAGCTATTCTTTGATCTTCTTCTAGGCTCATTGGCTCAGTCACGTTGTGCACCTCAGCAAAATGTTGTCAAAAGCAAACAACCAACAGAATTTCTTGACACAGCTTAATTAGAGAAACTTTGGGGTGTGCACCAAATGAAAATTAACCTGTGAGCGGAGAAAATTTAATTATACTGACTCTGTTTTACTTATCATCTATTGCTCTCGAAATTTAGAGAATTCCAATCTAGCTACCTGGATTTGTTTAGTTAATAAACATAATTTCAATTAATAAACCCTCGTTGGCTATTTCCCCCTTGAACCAGCCGTTAACAATCGATTGATGCTAGCGTTATGGTATGTCTAGTTTTCCCTTTGGTTAGTGGACACTGAAACTCAGGCTTCTGTGGCTCCAAACCGTCATTGTCAATAATCGTTAACATAGATAAGTATTATATAATACTTTCCCATCTGTCTGTAGACTGCAAAACGTTTCTGGAGGGAAATGTTAAAGCTGAATAAGATCAAGTGGCTAAGAAAAGAATCTGCGTACGCCTTTGACGTGGCTTGGATAATTGCATTAACACTGAACGCTTCCCTCGCCAATGGATTGGAGTACGAGAACCTCCACACGCCAAATTACAAGTACCCTGTCAAGATGACAAAATTAATGAGGAACATAAGTTTTCAAGGACTCACTGTAAGCAAAACTTTGGTCATACTCAAATATCGATTTTGCTTAAAAAATTGATTTTTTTAGGTTTCCGCGAAAAATTCAGAAGTTGGTATAAAAGATTTCGTTTTATCGGGTACTTGGCTGACTAATTGATTCTTAATGTAATTCTTCCCTGTCTCAGTGAATGCTGTGAGTATTTGGCGCGAAAATGGTAAGACCGTTCTGCAATTTTAGTCTAACCTTAATGATTCTGCATTCAAACATAAGGTAAATCCACCAACCCGAGCACAGAAAGTTGTTAATATGTCCTAAACCTGGCAGTGTAGGCGAAAACTAAGGTTACATTTTCATTTTGACAGGTTCCATTTCGCTTTGAAAGCGAAAATTAAGGCTATATCTTATTTGACAGGGTCAATTTCGCTTTGACGAAGCCAGAGAACGACTCGGAACAGTTCTCATTAAACAAAACAGGAAAGGTAAGGACAGCATCTCTTAAAATAAAAAGAAAATGAGGTTCCTCGTAGTAAGTAAATCTCAAAGGTATTCGGAACGACCTGTAACATGCTGCCATATTTAAGACGGTCCAACGTCTCTCGTCCGGCTTAAATCTTTAAATGGATATTTTACGTAAATATGACAATTAAAACAATTAACAATTACGTTCAAGAGGAAATATATTTGTTGGGGTTTTTACTATGCTACCAAAGTAACGGTAAATACTAGACGATTTATTTTATTCAGGTACTCGTTTTGCCCCGCCACGTCTACCTTTCTAGCTATTTGCAGGGCAAACTATTCCACTTTTATTTTATGTAAAAGGATCAAAGAATGAAACTGTTGTTGTCGTTGTTCATCTTTCAGAAAACGAGACCAGGGTTGGTCAACACTTTACTTTCTCTGATCGGCTCCACATTTTCGAAGACCAGAAAGATGAGATATGGCCAGGTAATGTATTTGATCTCAAGCATTATCGTGCAGTATTTTCTCCTCTTTTACTCCATTTTTCTCAACAAGGCGAAATCACTTGTAACCACACAACAATGACTAGTCAGGAAGGAAATGTAAAGGTACCTGAACATTTTGCGTGAGAGGAATTTAGCACTAGATACGATAATCCTTATTGTATTGCCTTCGTCGCTTTATTCACCCTTTGAGAGTGGGTAGTGGCGAAATACTTAAAGGTTGCCTACACCTCTTTTTCAGATAAGATACCAAGGGACCATACTATGACAAAATTGGAATTCATGATGATCCCTCTTCCACTTATAGTAATCATGTGGCTTATGGCAGCGGTGGGACTCACCTGTTCAGCATGTTTCCTGTATTTCAACATCAGCAATCGAAGGAACAGGTACCAACGTCCTGTGCAAGTTACCAGCATAGAATAATGTAATTCAAGGGAAGGAAACTGTAGAGGTCCATAGAGATTAACGCGCTGAAAATCAGATGGTTCAAGCCAAAGTCGGTTTATTGTCTTGTGTTGAGCAAGACTCTCTACTCTTAAAATGCTTCTTCACGCCCTAAGCAACAGTGGGTGAATTACTGAGGCTTAGCCGCAGTGGACTAATGAGCAGAGGACACCACGACAAACTCCAGTACCAAAAGGGAATTAGGTTTCTGAGAAGTATCCTTTCTTAAAGGAAATGTATCCAGACAAATTCAAGATAACCGTAAAAAAATTGTGGAAGGCTCTGACTATCATATTCAATGGCGAATGCATTTTTAATTAATCTACTGAGTTGACATTACGTATGATGCACGATCCTTCGCAGTAGATAGCGCTATTTATGCAATAGCGAAAATCAGACCTGAAAAATATCAGGCCTGTACGGGATTCGAACCACTGACCTCTGCGATACTAGTGCAGCGCTCTACCAATTGAGCTAACAAGCCAACTGGGAGCAGGCCGTTAAGTTGATTCGTAATAAACCCGTGATGATAAATAAGATACAATGAATATATGAAGTTCATATATTTTGAACTGCGGTATTAAATACGTATGATGCACGATCCTTCGCAGTAGATAGCGCTATTTATGCAATAGCGAAAATACCGCTGTTCAAAATATATGAACTTCATATATTCATTGTATCTGGTTTATCATCACGGGTTTATTACGAATCAACTTTACGGCCTGCTCCCAGTTGGCTTGTTAGCTCAATTGGTAGAGCGCTGCACTGGTATCGCAGAGGTCAGTGGTTCGAATCCCGTACAGGCCTGATTTTTTTCAGGTCTGATTTTCGCTATTGCATAAATAGCGCTATCTACTGCGAAGGATCGTGCATCATACGTATTTAATACCGCAGTTCAAAATATATGAACTTCATATATTCATTGTATCTGAGTTGACATTGTCATAATTTAGTTTCTGAGAATGCTTGTTGATTTAGTTTCTCAGAGTACTTGTTGATTAAGTTTCTGAGAGTTCTCGTTGGAGTTAAGAAACGTTTTGGTAACATGTTAGTTGATATAAAGCTTATATTGCCGTTTTTCCAAAGTGTTTATCGAGCTTGGCAACCATGCGACTCGTTCTGAATGTTCATCGACACAACGATAACACTACAATGTATCGAAGTTTTCCAAAAGTAATGCTTCACCAAACGATGAAAATGGATTTAGAACTTCTGCTTAGGGAATCCCGTGTAAATTTACAATAAACATAATAGGTCATTTTATTTGACCTAAAGGAGTTAGATGAAGAAGGGAATAAAATAAGCGTATCCGTTAAATACTTGCATCCCCTCAACGTGCAATATTTCTTCAATCTTTGAAAGCTATACCTTAAAATTAAATATTCCTCTACCCTGAAAGGTAACCTTCTTTTCATTTGGGGTGGGAGCATACCTCAAATTTCATGTTTTGAAAGTTCCCCATCAGATTTCAAAAGAGAGTTTCTTTTTTCTTTAAGAGCACCTACGTCCCTACACATCACCCAAAGAAACATGATATCGTGTGAGAGATGAAACCTTTATTGATTCGTCTTGTCACTTAACACGCCTCTCGTTTGCTATCTTTTAACGAGCAGCTGCATTGCTGGCGACAATTACCCTGTGTATTTCCAATTTTTTTTTTTTTTCAATAGAATTATCAAGATGTCGTCGCCGAAGCTCAATAACATAATAATCTTGGGGTGCATACTTAGTTACGCCTCAGTCGTTCTTCTTGGATTAGATGCGAGGTTTCTCGATATTGGACAATACGGGTACATTTGCAACGTAAGCTAACCTTCTACTGCATTTCATAGGGGGTCATTCAAATACTACCATATCTTTTTGTGTTATTGATATTCCAAAAAGGGCTTTTCCACTGGAAAGAGAGGGAAGGACGTTGGCAGATATATTAATCAATGGGCTTAGACTTAAGTCATAAGACGTAGGAACATAACTCTGCGACAGTTATACAGCATGAAGTACATGTTGTATTTCCCATGTGTGCAAGCTCGCATCTACTGCAAAGCTTATGGTTATTCAAATTTTCATAAAAGATCTAGCCGGTTACTATGCAAATAGTTGATTACTGAGGAATGCATCTTTCATTTACACCCCCCAAAAAAAGTAAATAAAAGAGTATACCTATCTCGTCGATTCTTCTAGCGGACCAAAATTGATCCAGTCTTAGGTGTTTAACTTCTCTCTAAAAATAAAAAAATCTTCTCATACCAACAGGCGCGAACCACAGTGCTGTCCTTCGGATTTTCTTTATCATTTGGTGCCATGTTCAGCAAGACTTGGCGAGTTCACAAGATTTTCACAGCGGCTAAGACTCTCAAGAAAATGGTGAGATTTATTGCGATAATTATATTTCAGGGAGACACCTGAAAAATACGCCTAATCAAAAGTTTTAAGTATAAGTTAGTTTAACAAGCGACTCGAAAAACAAGCCACCAATCCGTTCCTTCGACGAAATAATAGGGAGCTTTAGCAACGACGACGGCGACGGCAACGAGAACGGCAGGAAACTATAGGTTTAATGAGCAAAATTAATCGCCCTGCACGTGCGTTTAACATTTTGGTACATTTCTTTGCCGTTCTCGGCAAAACAACAACGTGAAATAACCAAACTTTAGGTTTTCTCGAGAACGTGAACGCATGACGGTTAATTTTTCTTTCTTTCTCCTTACTTTAACGCCATTCGTAGTGATATAGTTCCTGAATAGTTCGCCAGCATTTTCCAAGTGAAACACATCGGAATAACCTCGAAAGAGTTACAAAAAAGAAAAGTTAGATTTCGACACGACGTTTTCGTTGCCGTCGCCGTCGTCGTTGCTAAATCTCCCTGATAAATATCATTGTAATCATCGATTGTGAACAGTTCAAATCTAAAATATATTTCTCCTCTCACAGGCAATAAGGGATTTTCACTTGCTCGCTATTGTGGCCGGTTTATTGCTGGTGGACTTTGTCTTCCTATCCACATGGATAGCAATTGATCCTCTTGAGACCGAAAAATTGCGATTCGAAGAGCTGGTAAGTAAAGAGAAAACAGTCACATCTATGTCAACGCGATGAATGATACTCGGCTTATCTTGAAAGTAATTTTCCTCTTTCCTTTTTTCTGCTTCTTTCCTCTTTGGCCCTATATTTCTATGCATACCCATGAGTCTGGTGCGTTTGACCGTCTTTTTACGGTCGATTCCCACCCAATGTTTGAAATAGAAACTCTGATATGGAAGGGTCATTTTGTCGATAGACCACCTAGCACCTAAAAAGACCTGGGTAACAACTTGTGCGACTTGAAAACTTTGGCTCTATTCTTCAATCTCGGCATTCACCATCCGGTATATCTCCATTTCGCTACCTATCCTTGTTTCTTCTTAACGTATCATTGCCTCTCCGATGTGTTTCAATCTCCTCTAACAGATACGTGCCGCTCTTTTTCGAGTTAAAGACAACCGCACAGTCCCCAATTTAAAATTTTAACTTTGCCATAAAAAGATCACCTATATACCGTGATCTAGATATCTTTGACAAACAAGAGATTTCGTGTCTTTTTCTGTTTTTTTTTTTTTTTGCTGATAGACAAAAAAAGAACAAGACGTTATCATTATCCCTGCATTATTCCAATGCACCTGTAGATACAAGACATATTTTCTAGGGGTTTTGTTCAGCTATAAAGGAATCCTCCTCCTGTTTGGGCTTTTCCTGGCTTGGGAAACACGTAATGTTACCATCCCTGCTCTGAACGATTCCCGATACATTGGTATGTCGGTTTATAACATGGTGGTGCTGTCCATCATTGGGGCTATTGTGGCCATTGCCTTGGATGGCTCCATGTACTATAAAGCCCCTTACGCCATTTCATCGCTGTGTCTCATCGTGTGCACCACTGCGACGCTGTTACTTGTTTTTGTCCCAAAAGTAAGTTGGAAGATTTTTTCATTCCAAATGTGGACCTGTCACGCACAGGGAAGAAAAACAAATATATTTACATCATGGCTCATTGTTAAACTTGTCAAATCGATTTAACAGTTGTAAAGAGAAAGATCTGTATCGCTGTGTGATTCTTGAGATCTCTTCATATTTTGCCTTTAGATTTATCAATTTCTCACAAAGGATGAGTCGTTGACAACTCAGGCCTCGAGAATGCATATTGGTCAAACTAGAAAAGGAGCTACTAGTAACAGCTTTAACCGTGGTGGTAGTCCCGTTCTGAGGGAGCGTAATACCTCATTCACGTGTAAAGGAACACAAACAGACTGTGATGTTCCTGGAAGTGCAGGTACATTGAAAAATGATGTCTTTCTCAAATGGTAATCTAGATTCCCATGTTGTAGAATGCATAAGTCGTACATCTGTCAATGTTTCCCTCTGTCACCCAATGACGTCTAAAGCCAAATGGACTTATTGCTTGGTGGGTTTTCTCGTATCACTCCACCTTTCAATCATCAATAGAACATCTCAGAGATAATATTAGATTAAACTGTTGCTACTACTTTTAGGAAATTGTACCCCACTCCTTTCACTGGTAGAAACTGATGTAAAATACGACGGACAAGACTTAAATCTTTTAAGTAAATGCTATTGAAATTCAACAACTAGTATTGTCTTTCACCAGCCTTGAGTACAACAAATGCATTTGGCCTCGCACACAGGCCATATAGACACCTACCATTCAGCGCTGAATATACTAAGTCGATTTGACTGTTTGAGTTTTCGCTATATATCTGACGCACGCACCTAACGTCGTTCACGCATTCGTCCATTCATTCCTTTGACACCAATAGAGCTTACGATTGTTTCAGCATTTACCATGGCGTCTTTCCTAACAGGGTTTTCCTTTTATTTTTATGAATAAAAAGGGGGTTGTTCTTTTTTGATGAGACATGTACTATACTTTACGGATTGAGTTTCTTCTTTAAAACAGGTGATTTTCATTTTATCCTTCAAAAGATCCATCTTGATAAAGAAGAGACGGAAAAAGTAACCTAAATGTCGTTTTGTCTATTTCAAATGTCAGCAGGCCGGGCTAGAAAATACGGTCCCCAAAAATTTCTAATCACAAAGAGCGATTTTTTTGAGAAGATATGCTGCAAAAAGTTTTTCTATGACCCCAGTCGCTAGACTTTCGGAAAGGAAATATTAGATTAATTGCGAGTGATTTCGGCAGAGGACAGCTTCAGGTATTGTATTAGAAAAATATTGGGAGTCCATTACAAAGCAATGCAATTAACGTCGTGACAGCCGTTACTTTTATTTTTCAATATATATTTATTCTTATGGCGCCTAATCCATTTGCTTCCCTTCCAAGTAAACGGACTCAAGTTCCAGTGCGAGGGTTCCTCGTCAGATGACATACCTCATGAAATACGGATGGATGATATCAAACTTAAAGAAAGAATGGTGGTGGCATTCAGTCCTCAGACTTGCAAGCCAAGCATCAGAATCTGTTACTCTGAAGCTATGAGTAGTTTTTGATATAACTATAAAAGACTGAATTATGTAGCAGCCTCCTAACTTGTTATATCCTTTTCCTACAACGCTCATCAAAGAGTCGACCTATTTCTCGTTTTTCCCACGCCTACAGATTAGATGAAAAGCTTTTAGATTACTCTGCAAACGACCGAGGACAAGTCTTGATTCTAACAATTTCAGCTCCAAACCATTTCCTTTCGGGCCAGGCTGCTTTTTACGATTTACGTTATGACGTAGCTGTGACACATGAGTAGAGAACTGGTGTTACTTTCCAGGGTCAAAACGTCAATATCGGTCACATTTTCAAAACAGTCATGTATAATGTATAGAAAACACCAGGCGACGTGAATCTTAAATACTCCAATATCGAAAGCATAACCAGAGCAAACAGAACAAAAAATATGATCCGGAAATGTAGAACTGTTCTTATTTCCCCCTAATCCCCCACTCTCCCAATAACGCATGCTTCGCTATAGGGACTCTAAGATAGAAATGAACACAACCCTTGAGTTAAGTTAAATTTGCTGATATCAGTTGACACATAACACTATTACAAGTAAACTCACAATTCCCCTATTCGCTCCGACGAAGGGCTAACGCTCGAAACGTCAGCTTTTGTAATCATTACAGTGGCCAATTTACCATTTCAACTTTGTTGATATATCCAAATTATTTCGTTACTCCCACCGACGCAGCCCCAAACAGTTTCTTTCGAAACTATCAGCCTTTTGACTACTAGCTTGAGTGCGTAGATGCTTAAGTTTCCTTTTCCTCCTCTGCACACCATTGATGTGTTCATGGCCTATTGATTCTTTTTCTAACTACATTTTTACCCAGTGACTGACGCAGGGTAGAATTCAACTCATAGCACATATCCTAGAGATAATCTTAGAGCCTTTCCCGAACTCCTCTATAAGTTCCACTGCAAGGACGACGTAAATCAGAAGAGGCACTCAGTAGCGCGGTAGACACCGCAGTGTAGGTTTGGTGCACAGTGCATTAGCCTTGAAAAACCAAGGTCTTACGTCGGTTTAAAGAATGGCATAGGTTCTCTGGACCAATAACAAAACAAATTGTGAGTCGGTCTATTTGACGTTGCGGGACCGACATTAATTCCTTCGTCCCTATTTTCATGCCATGTCGCCTAAGTTTCTCACCTTTCCCTGTTGTTCTTGTTGTTGTTGTTTTTTTTTTATTGGCTATTGCCGATCCTTCCCAATGCGCGATGAAAACGTCCTTCCAAGGTTTATCAGGCTTGCTGTCAGTTTATTCGTGGCGTCTTGAAAGTCTTTATAGGGTACCCGCATCGTTCTCGAGCACCCTAAAAAATTATCAGCTCGTCACTTGCAACAGTGGTCAAGCGGGACCATCACTTTAATAAATCATCCCCACTGTTACAACTAACCACGCCTACGATGAATTTTGTGATGTTTTGACATACTCCCCACTTCTCGTTTCTCAAATTTTCCCTATCTGACAGATCTTTCAATTTTGTGTTTAATTGCCAGTGCATTTGCGTTTTTACAAGGAAATACCGTTTGAATTTGCCTTGTTTACTAAAGTAGCAGACTCACTATGGTATTATCGGTATGTGGGTTAGGAAGTATTAATAGTGACAGTGGCTTTTTGTGATGGTTGGGATACAAGAAGGGGAGGTCATGAAATCTTCCACCGCAAATAGGAGCTCAATGTTAAACATCGAAATACAGTTAAATAGTCTTTCAGATCTCTCTATTTGAGCCGCTTACCATGAACAGTTCTAGATTTCGAAGAATCTTTGTACTTGCGAAGTAGTCGCTTAGTTTCCTAATATACTACATTTTTTGTCATTGTTATGGATTTTACCAGAAAACTGACGGTTTGAAGATACATTAATTTCAAATTAACATCTAATATTCTAAACTAGTTTCATAGAAAACCTCTTTCAAGCAATGCTAAGTGCGCCACTTGCCCTAATCAAAAGTATACACAAATTGAGATCCTGTCGAGGGTCCTGAAAGCAGTCGTTAAAACTTTTATCGAAAAGCGGAAGAAAGCCTGTTGAGAGATACAAGCTGTAGCGAGTGTCTTTCGGGGAAAACTAGGAAATAGGAAGAAGTTTTCGCCAACATTTACTGATTTTCTCCGTAGCACTGACTTGGTTATCAAATTTGAACTCGGTTCATTTGAGCTCAAGCTATACATTCTGTCGCATTCTGTAAAAATCCTGGTTCTTTGTAATACCTGTCACACATTACGATAACACTTTTCACAATTTGTCATAAGGAGCTGTCGCTCTATAAGATAACAGAAAATTACACTTTGTAATAAAGTAAGCTTTTGTAACTGTCACTTTGTACTAAATTTGTTCTACATGGTCGGGGGAACAAGTAAAACATCAAACGTGAACTTTATTTATACTCGAATTTTAGAGTAGCCAACGAGCTATCTTCGAACTAAAACTACAAGTGCTCAAAAATCCCTATTGGCAGGAGGCAGACCAGTAGGCTATTCACAGAGCGCAGCCGAGGATTTGAACTCGGGGCAACCGAGAACAAATCCAGTGAGTGGCAGGCTGGAGGACTTGAACCCAGGACACCGGATTACAAGTCCACGCCGCCCACACACAAACAAGTAGACCCAATAATAACCATCATCCTCGCCAATGATAATTTTTATAACGATTATTATAATGATTATTATGACAGCGGTAACGACGATGATAAGGATAATAATGATAATGATAATAATAATGGAGATGGTGATGTGGGGTTATTGACGAGAATGATAATTATAATGATATGAACAGTTAAGACACTAACAATGATAATGGTGTGTCTCAACGAAGAAACCAACTGCAACTGCAACTGCAACTGCAACTGCAACTGCAACTGCAACTGCAACGTTCCGGCTGTATTCAAATGACAAGTTTCCTCGACAAGTTTCCTTACCGTCCACCTACCTATGAAAAGTTTATGGGAGAATTCAACCCCGTTCCCAGGGCCTTTTCCTTAGTTGGGGGTTGGAAAAGGCCTTGGAAACGAGGTTGAGAAAAATTCATAACCTGACTCGTGAATTCTGCGTTTAATCGCACTTGAAAACCAATTCTACGCGGAATTCTCGTGTCAGTCAATAGATTCTACTTGCATATGATGTACGATCCTCGCAGTAGATAGCGCTATTAAAGCAATAGCGAAAATCAGACCTGAAAAAAATCAGGCCTGTACGGTATTCGAACCACTGACCTTTGCGATACTAGTGCAGCGCTGCACTAGTATCGCAGAGGTCAGTGGTTCGAATCCCGTACAGTCCTGATTTTTTTCAGGTCTGATTTTCGCTATTGCTTTGACAGCGCCATCTACTGCGAGGATCGTACATCATATGTATCTAATACCGCAGTTCAAAATATTTGAACTTCATATATTTCATTGTATCTCATTTATCACTTTCACGGGTTTATTACGAATCAACTTAACGGCCTGCTCCAAGTTGGCTTGTTAGCTCAATTGGTAGAGCGCTGCGCTAGTATCGCAGAGGTCAGTGGTTCGAGTCCCGTACAGGCCTGATTTTTTTCAGGTCTGATTTTCGCTATTGCTTTAATAGCGCTATCTACTGCGAGGATCGTACATCATATGTATCTAATACCGCAGTTCAAAATATATGAACTTCATATATTTCATTGTATCTCATTTATCACTTTCACGGGTTTATTACGAATCAACTTAACGGCCTGCTCCCAGTTGGCTTGTTATCTCAATTGGTAGAGCGCTGCACTAGTATCGCAGAGGTCAGTGGTTCGAGTCTCGTACAGGCCTGATTTTTTTTCAGGTCTGATTTTCGCTATTGCTTTAATAGCGCTATCTACGGCGAGGATCGTACATCATATGTATCTAATACCGCAGTTCAAAATATATGAACTTCATATATTTCATTGTATCTCATTTACCACTTTCACGGGTTTATTACGAATCAGCTTAACGGCCTGCTCCCAGTTGGCTTGTTAGCTCAATTGGTAGAGCGCTGCACTAGTATCGCAGAGGTCAGTGGTTCGAATCCCGTACAGTCCTGATTTTTTTTCAGGTCTGATTTTCGCTATTGCTTTAATAGCACTATCTACTGCGAGGATCGTACATCATATGTATCTAATACCGCAGTTCAAAATATATGAACTTCATATATTTCATTGTATCTCAGATTCTACTTGATTCGCATAATTGAAACGAAATGAAAACAGTAATATATAATAATGTTGTAATTGTCTTTTATCCTGAGTGCGAAACAAGAGATGCGAAAAAGTATCACTAGGCCTCGTTTCCAACTCCGGATTCCACGCTAAACGCCCCGCCTCGTTACCAATCAGAATGCGAGATTTTATTCATGATGCGATTGTATTACAAAGTGCGCTGGTTTGTTACTACGACGTGCGACATCTTTTCAATTACCGAGTGAGAAAGGTATACAAACTGTGACAATTTTATCAAGAGTTTGACAGTGATTACAAAGCGCGATGATTATGTCTAAGTAGGACAGAACACCTGGTGAAACTACTGAATGAGAAAACGGAAAAACCACTTGGAGCTACCATAACTGCTGTCCGAAGAGGGAGAGAATGAATAAAACGGTGAGACGTTTTCTGAAAACTTTACCGCTTGCAATATGTTACGAAAGCTTTCATTATGAGCCATAAAATTATACTTTAATATGCAGTGTAATTAGAGTCATCCCATAGCCATTTATTTATTCATAATAACTTATTTCTGTAAATGAGAAATTGCGAAGTGGGCAATTTTGTTCACGTAGGGTAAATCCCATGTTGTTCTGATCCCCTTGCGCTCTAAACATACTATGTTCAGGACTAGAATGGTCATTTCCGCAAAGCTCTGCTAATGTTGAAGAAAGATGTTTTTTTTTCCACTTGTCACGAGCGTGAGACAAAGAAAGAGATTCGTCATGGGGAATAAAATCGTAGCTCAGACTTTCGCTCTCCCTCTAAGCTACAGAGACTCTTTAATAAGCTGGGCCTTTCCTAAATCCGTATTTGACACGCGTCGCACATACAGGCTCTGCAACGTCGAAAGCCTCTTCTGATTCAATTGAATAGCAAAGATTGTTCGTTTTAAGCTCGGAAATGAGCTAAAAAACGTGGGACAATGAAACATACTTAGTCTTCGTGAGAAATCGTTGAACCCCAGACCTTCGAATACTACTCTCCGACGATTTATCACAGGCCCACAAAGACTTCACTGTAAGTTAGACTACTACAGAGTTTATACATAACACTTGTCCGGTGCATTGTCATACTGCTAATATTGTTTCCAGCTCTAGTAACGAAAAACAAGGCGTTGTTTGAAACCAGAAATAAATTAGTTTTTGGAATTCTGAGAATACACCTCACTTCACCTCCGGCTTAAGAAAAAGGCTGAGTAAATCTAAAAATGATTTAATTCGTATTGTAGAAATAAAACATTCAAAACTGATTTAACCTGGACGGAGAAATATCTTAAATCACCCTGAGGAGTTTTTCACTGTTTAATGGTGGAGATAAAAATTCCATAGTTTCTGAAGAATACCTTTCTATGAAGTGAAATCATATCAGGAGTGTGCGAGAGAGAAAACCGCTTTAGTTACATCAGAGAGAGGTGAACAGTCAGTGGCAAATAAAGGAAGCTGAAGATTGTAAGTTATTGTTATCGACATTCCTTCTATTGTTATTTTTCTATGTTGGGAATTTTCAGACTCTTTGGAAGCCTCCATTTGGTTATGCTTTGTTACTGATGGAAATATGAAGTGACTTTTTTCAGATACTAGGTTTGCCACGTTTCACTCACCCAGCCATTAGGAGTCTGCGATGCTCTTCATTTTCGAGCGGTCAGTTTTCTTAAATTACGAATTTCCCATATTCTTCATCATTGGCCCTCCGATTTTTCCGCCTCACTCTTAATTTGCATACTCCGTACTAGAACATTCTGGTTGTCATTTTTAATTTGTTCATTTTTTAGCTGAAATAACGTTTGTCAAGTGAAGAGCCAAAACTCCTTGTACGACCTTCTTGCTTTCATCACTTAGCAATGAACGCAGAAAGAAAGTCAAAACTTTTTCTATCTCTTACAATTCTGGTTTGCATATGTTTTTGCCGCCCACGCTCGGGAATTAGCACGAAACTTCTGTCCCGCGAGAAATCAGGCAATGTGAGTGATTTTCTCTACGGAAATAAAACATCACAAACAAAAAGCAAAACCAATGCGACAACAACTGGTCAGTGTGCGGGTGAACTGTTGCGCAAAACATTTTTTGCTAGAGCGACAGTCGAGTACTGCCGAGATAATGCCACGGAGAAAAGCGCAGTCCCGGGAATAAGAGAGATCCATATAGGAGCATTTGTTACTTTCCGATACGGTTACTATAATGCTATGAAGATGGCAATTGATTGTATCAACAAGAGAGAGGACATTTTAGAGAATTATACTCTGGTGTTAGATGCTGAAGACACTGCTTAGGTGAGCATTTTGTTATTCAAATATACTCTTGTCAAAACGAAGATTTAGTTTTGAACCTCATGGGACCGAGATAGCAATGGGAAAATTCTTTCAACACCAGATGAATTGGGCGTTTTCGTGGTTCTTAGCTCTGCCCCTTATGTAGTTATTTCTACCGAATGCATTCTAGGATGTAAACCAATTAGAAATGAACTTGAGCACCTTGTTTAACACTTCATTTCAAGGAAGTTGGTCATGTTCCGCTTTCTTTATTTATTTCAGTAGTCTTCGCGCTTCCCAGTCCGGAGTTTCTGAGTATGGCTGATGTTTCCGAACATGACACAAAAATCAAACCGTTTCTATAATTACAATTCTTTCCGTCTGAATATTTTCATTTACATGTACGGAACGGTGTCATTTCTTTTGTTAAAAATTCAACACCTTGTTGACAGTTCGTCCTCTTGGTAAATAATTTCATCCATGTTAATGTTCTGCCAGTCTTATCTTTGTTCCACTGTAAACACATCTGAGAGTAATACTGTTTTCCTAACTGACCAGGTGTATCGTAAGTCGAGGTTAAAAGCGTTACATAGTCCACGACAGTGGTGGAAAGATTATTTTCACCGTTCTATTTGTCTCAGTCGACTGAGTTATGGGCATAATTTTCCTCATTCAGTTTCGACCTTGTAAAACTAAGAAACACCATTAGTGTTGTTTTCAAAGACCAGCGTCAAAATGTGATTTAATTACAGGACAGTAGCGCACGCGCCAGTAAAGCGTTCTACAGACTGTTAAACAAGAAAATTAGACCTGCAATATTACTTGGACCTGGAAGTACAGAAGCCTTAGAGCCCTTGGCAGAGGCTGCACCGCAATGGAATCTCATATGGGCATGTTTCCTTAACAAAGGCTGATAGTTTCTAAAGAAACTGTTTCGGGCTGCGTCAGTGGGGGTAACGAAATAATTTGAATATATCAACAAAGTTGAAATGGTAAATTGGCCACCGTTACGATTATAAAAGCTGACGTTTCGAGCGTTAGCCCTTCGTCGGAGCGAATAGGGGAATTGTGAGTTGTGTGTGCTTTTAAAGGCAGAAAAAGGAGCTACGTAATTGGTGGGAACATGGCAACGAGAAAAACACGAATAAATTAGTGGAATGAAAAGCGTTCGTTGATGCCTGTGGGATTTAGACTGCCGGTTTGAAAGATGAGCTTTTGTTCAAGAGTTTTCCGGCTTTCTGTGCAACCTAAGTGTAAGGAAAGACCGCAGATTGCCATGTGTTGCTTAGAATGGTTAGGTAAATTAAAATGTCTAGCGACTGGTTTCGATGTGTCCTTGTCATTCCTTTCCACGTCTCGAAGGTGTTCTCGGAATCGGTCACCTGTCTTTTGCCTGTTTCGCCGATGTAAATCTTTTTGCAATAAGTGCAAGTTATGCAATAGATTACACCTCCGCCAATGTAATCTATTGACGTGGCTTGGATAATTGCATTTATTACATCCATTTTGAAATCACTGGTGGTCCCTTAATCTGATTGGCTCTAATTAGTGCAATTTATTCGCAAATCGCACCATTTTTTGCTCTAAATCGCATCAATTTATGCTTGACTGAGTTTATGACACATGACGTCAAAGTCTTTCTGTTTTGTATACAAAATAAGATGTAAAAGCGTTTCCAGTTCCGCTTTTTATTTAAAAACTGGCTCAGTTCTGCATCAATAAAATATTTGAATTGACCAAGTCCTGTATTTGGGCGATTTCAAAATGGATGTAATAAATTGGTAATTGAACCTCGTGTCGTACAATTTTGGTCTGAAATCATACTCGTGATTTCAAATCGAACTTGCGCTACGCGCTCGTTCGATTTTGAAATCACGCGTATGATTTCAGCCCAAATTGCACTCCACTCAGTTCAATTACCATTATTAACACAGAACGCTTCCCTCGCCAATGGATTGGATTACGAGAACCTCCACACGCCAAATTACTAGTACCCTGTCAAGACGAGAAAATTAATTAGGGACATAAGCTTTCAAGGACTCACTGTGAGCAACACCTTTGTTCATTTGCGAATATCAATTACAGTGTAAAAAAATTGTTTCCTCCGAGTAAAGTAAGAAATGAAAATGAGAAGTTTTCCTTGATAAGACCCCGAGTAACTATGTGAAAACTTTTTTCTTCCAGCTTTAGTGAAGATTATGAGTTCCTGCCGCGAAAATAAAAAGATCATTCTGTGGATTTGAGTCCACATTTGACGACTACTCCGATTAACAAAGCACAGAAACGAGCTTACCAAGGAAAGAAAAAAGAAAAG